>NW_025534108.1:102500-170000 GCF_020615455.1 Coregonus clupeaformis | reverse complement strand
AATATAAAAGTACAAATATTTGAGTAACTGACCAGAGCAGTTTAAAAAGCAGTATCAGTCAAAAGACAGACAGTGAGGTATCATATTTAGATTGTATTGAGTATACAGTCCACACCATATCTAGTTTGACAGTGAAGCTAACATTTTTAATGTGGCTCTATACTCCAGCATTTTGGATTTGAGATCAAATGTTTCATGAGGTGACAGTATATAATGTCACCTTTTATTTGAGGATATTTTAATACATATCTGTTTCACCGTTTAGAAATGAAAGCACTTTATGTATCTAGTCCCCCCATTTGAAGAAGTCATACGTATTCTGACCATTTGACTTATAATGCATTAAAGTAGTCAAAAGTTGAGTATTTGGTTGTAAACTCGTTGGTTATATTTGCAGTTTGTTTTGGTTGTGTTTTGGGTTATGTTTTGTCCAATAGTAACTGAATGGTGGATGATGACTGGAGTAATTTTCTGTCTAAGTGAGTAGATAACATGTTTCTAAACACTACTAAATTAATCCTGATGATGCCATGATTAAGAAAAAATCATGAATGAATCATGAATAATAATGAATGAGAAAGTTACAGAGGCTACAACAAAACATGCTAACCTCTCACCATTACCAATAACAGAGGGGGGTATGATCCTTGTTCCTCTGTAACTTTCTCATTCATCATCATTCACGATTCATTCATGATTATTCATTATCATGGTAGCATCCACATGAATGTAGAAGTGTTCAGAAACATCTTCTATTCTTACTGACAATACAAGTGAAGTGACTCCAAAATGACAGGACATTATTCACCATTCAGTTTCTATTGGGAAAAACATCATCCAAAACACAACCAAAACAAACTGCAAATTTATTCAACAAGTTTGTAGAATCACAAGCTTGATGTAATCACTGCAGGTAAGGAATATGGGACCAAATACTAAACTTATGACTACTTTAATACAATATAAGTTAATATGTCCAAATTATTACGACTTTTTCAAATGGAGAACTAGACACATAAAGTGATTTCATTTCTAAACAGTTACACAGATATGTATGAAGAACCTCAAATAAAAGGTGACATTCTGTACTGTTGCCTAATATGAAACATTCTACCTCAAATCCAAAATGCTGGAGTATTGCACCAAATGTAAAACTGTAAGCTTCACTGTCCAAACACATATGGTGTGGACTATGTGTGCCTGGTAAACACATGTGGATCTGGTGAACAGTTATCACTTGTTGACCAACTACAGGAATACTGACCTCAGAGTCTCCAGTTTACAGTGGGGATTCCCCAGTCCAGCAGAGAGCAGCTTCACTCCTGAATCCTTCAGGTCATTGTTACTCAGATCCAGCTCTCTCAGGTGTGAGGGGTTTGACTTCAGAGCTGAGACCAGAGAAGCACAGCCTTCCTCTGTGACTCCACAGCCTGACAGCCTGACAAAGATATCATCATGATTTCACAAACACACTGTTAATTTAACACCAGTATTGTAGAAGGACAATGGCAGATGCATTTGGTTTATTCTCTTAAACAACATATAGATTAATCTTCCGTCTCCTAGAATTGTATGGTCATATTGTTATACTAATGTGAACACCAATGCACTGATTCAATATGTTATTTCATAATACATATATTTCTCTAATCTGAATATGTTTTCCTGATGATTAGTACTTAAATGTAATTTTATGTACTCACAGAGCAGCTCTGGAGGCTTTGACCACTGGCAGCAGCCTCAGAAGACCTTCCTCTGATCTGGAGTATTTCTTCAGGTCAAACACATCCAGCTCCTTTTCTGAAGTCAGCAACACAAAGACCAGAGCTGACCACTGTGCAGGTGACAGTTCTTCTTCTGAGAGACATCCTGATCTCAGGTAGCTTTGGATGTCCTCCACTAGAGAATGGTCATTCAGTTCATTCAAACAGTGGAACAGATTGATGCACCTCTCTGGAGAGGGATTCTCCCTGATCTTCTCCTTGATGTACTTGACTGTTTCTTCATGGCTCTGTGAGCTGCTTCTTGTCTTTGTCAGTAGACTTCGTAAGAGCTTCTGATTGGACTCCAGTGAGAGGCCCAGAAGGAAGCGGAGGAAAAGGTCCAGGTTTCCTGTCTCACTTTGTAAGGCTTTATCCACAGCACTCTTGTAGAAAGTAACTTTACACTTGTGTCTGAACCTCACAGAAAAGTGGCTGGATGTTGATTGCGGTTCGGCCATTAGATTTTCATTGTTGTTGATGAATGAGAGGAACACATATACAGCAGCCAGAAACTCCTGAATGCTCAGATGCACAAAGCAGTACACCTTCTCCTGGTACAGCCCACATTCCTCTTTAAAGATCTGTGTGCACAATCCTGAGTACACTGAGGCTTCATTGACATCAATGCCAGCCTCTTTCAGGTCTTCTTCATAGAAAATCTGATTGCCATTCACAAGCTGTTGAAAAGCCAGTTTTCCCAGTGACAAAATGCTCTCTTTATTCCAGTGTGGACCTGTCTGTTCTTTCCCAAGATACTTTTCATTCTTCTGTTTGGTATGAAACACCACAAGGTGTGAGTACATCTCAGTCAGAGTCTTGGGCATCTCTTCTCTCTTATGTTTCAGCATGTGTTCAAGGACTATTACAGAAATCCAACAGAAGACTGGAATATGGCACATTATGTGGAGGCTCCTTGATGTCTTTATGTGTGAGATGATTCTGCTGGCCAGGTCCTCATCATTGAATCTCTTCCTGAAGTACTCCTCCTTCTGTGGGTCATTGAACCCTCGTACCTCTGTCACCTGGTCAACAGACCCTGAAGGGATCTTATTGGCTGCTGCAGGTCGGGTAGTTATCCAGAGGAGAGCAGAGGGAAGCAGATTTCCCTTGATGAGATTTGTCAGCAGAACATCCAGTGAGGTTGACTCTGTGGCGTCACAACAGATCTTGTTCTTCTGGAAGTCTAGGGGCAGTCGGCACTCATCCAGACCATCAAAGATGAACAGAACTTTGTACTTGTCGTAGTTGGAGATTCTTGACTCTTTGGTTTCCATTGAGAAGTGATTGAGAAGTTCAATCAAAGTGTGTTTTTCCTTTTTCATCAAATTCAGCTCCCCGAAAAGGGAATGAAAATACAAATTGGACATCCTGATTTGCTTTTCCTTCAGCCCAGTCCAGAATGAACTTCTGCACAGAGACTGTTTTTCCAATGCCAGCGACTCCCTTTGTCAGCACAGTTCTGATAAGTTTGTCTTGTCCAGTTAAGGGTTTGAAGATGTCGTTACATTTGACTGCAGTCTCTGGTCTTGCTTGTTTCCTGGTTGTTGTCTCAATCTGTCTCAGCTCATGTTCATTATTGACCTCTCCTGTTCCACCCTCTGTGATGTAGAGCTCTGTGTAGATCTTATTGAGAAGTGTTGGGTTTCCTTGTTTAGCGATCCCCTCAAATACACATTGAAACTTCTTCTTTAGATTAGATTTGAGTTCACGTTGGCAAATCACAGCAAGCTCATCTGAATGAAGAAATAACACAGAGGATATTAATATTACGTCTGATTTAAAGCCTACAGTATTCTAGGACTGTTATGACATTTTAAATTATAATAATTTTTTCGCTCAACTGACTGTATAAATGTTTTCATAATGCATTACAGACTGGTGTGAGTATTCTCTCTCTCTCTCTCTCTCTCTCTCTCTCCTCTTCTCTGTCTAAATTAATCAACACAACACATCCCTGCTGCTCCTTGATGAGGTCACTAGGTGTTATGTTAAGGCTGCTACAATATCATTGAGTTACACAGCTACTTTAGCTGTACTTTAGCTACAGCTTTTAAATGTTCTAAAACAGCATTCAACATGAGGCAGACAGCTCTTACTTTTCTCCAGTGTGTCAGCAAGCTCCTTCTGGTTCATTTTCCTCAGGACGTGCAGTGTGATCTTCAGAGCCCCCTCTCTGGCACTGCTCTCCTGCTTCTCATCTTCAGCATCCACCACTTCCTTATCCTGCTTCTGACTCTCAAATCCTTCTGGGGAGTTCTGGACTAAGAATCCTCTTGAACATCTTCAGCTCGTTCTTCACAAATGTCATAATATTCTCTTCAAGCAACTGAAATAAATCAAGTAAATAAGTTAAGCAAGAGACTAAATGCTTTCTCATTAACACATGAATGAATGATTGACAGATCAACTTTACTTGAGGTAAACAAAAACAAATGTACATAACAGGACCACATACACTGAATATGGAGGCCAGGTCTGTTTGATGACTCTGGGAAGACTGACCACTGAGAATCTCTGACTGTGATCTCTCCTGTTGGTTTCTGTGGACAAAACATCCAAGGAGTGCACACACACACACATACACACACACACACACACACACACACACACACACACACACACACACACACACACGGGAGGGAATGTTGTGTTTGTTTAATATTGTTTCAGGACTATGGAAATGGAAAAAAGGTTTAGCCTATGGATTATGAAAACAACAAAAATAAATGGTAAAATGGGACAGGAGAAATGACTAGAGAAAGTGTTGTTTAACTCACTGACCATGACCCATGAGTTCTTCTTACCTTTGTTCACTAGAAAAGTCTCTCTCTCTAAACGTTATAGGTTGAACCATAGACTTGTCACTCTTCATGGACACACAGCTGGGTACAGGGGAGGCTGGTCTCTCCTGCTTGATTGGGCTTCAACACAACAGAGACAAACATTACATCTCTCATCTACTCTGAGCTCAGATGGGGAAACAGAGGAAGAGTTTCATTCCAAAACGATATAAATCCATTTTCAGAAATGTTCCTAAATTAGCTTTTATTGTTTCAAGAAATTATGAAAGAGATTGGTGAATGAAGAACAGCGGCAAGCTGTGTTTAATATTTTTCTCCTCGCCTTCCATAAAGCTAAACACGCACGTCCCATGTCTTCCTATTCTGAGGATGTTCCTTTACTGAAGCGGCTGGAGTAAATGTCGGAGGTGCAGCATATCATTCACGTGAAGGGGGCACACGGATCATGCAGAGCATCGCTCACACCATCAGCGGGAGTAACGAGCCAAGTTGTAGTCTGATGAATCTGCTTTTGATGGATCTGAGGACATCACAAAAACTGAGCAGGAAATCGTTTACATTGTGTCTGTGTCCAGCAACGGAGAGTTTACTTTGGACTTTATTGGACTGATTGAATTGGGTGCTGACGGAACCGCGCGAGGCCATAACAGACGGACTTGTGAGACTTTTCCAGGACACAGGCTTGGATGACTGGACAACAAAGTTGGTCGCTGTGTGCACAGACGGGGCTGCTGTCAACGTAGGTATCTACAACGGCGTTGTGCCAAAACTCCGGCAACTTGCTGCGGTTGGAGACTCCCTTGTGCACATTCTGTGCACTGCACACACACTGGAGAATTGCGCGAAATCAGCTGATCGCAACGTTCCTTACTGTAAGACATTTAATCGCTCTGTGGTCAAGCTGCTACAGTTTTATTTACAAAAAGGTGGAGCAAAAAAAACTGCTTCACTGAATAAGCTATGTGAAGAAAATGGGATCTCCTTTGTGAAACTGGGTAAGTTTCATAATATCAGATGGTCTGCATGGAGGCATGAAACACTTAAAAATATCAAGACTATTGCCAGCCATAAAAATGCAACTGGTTACGAGCGATAACAGTGACTTGCAGCATTACTGCACAGAGCGTTTTCAGTGCTTTCTGTCAAACATGCTTGACATTTGCAACATTTTGAAGACCACATCCATTAGGTTTCAGAAGGAAAAGCTGACCATTGGAGAATGTAAGGTTGAACTCATGGTGGCCATTGGACAGTTCACACTTCTGCTTGATGGTGAAAGCAACAGGGCACACACTGTTTCCAATGCTGATGCTGACAGAGACAAGACACACTTACTCAGGGGGGTTACTTGAAGAGTTTGAAATCAGATATGACTCCCTCAAGTCATGTGATCATTTCTTAGTATTTGATCCTTCAACATGGCCTCAGGAAATGCAAGACCTACACAGTTTTGGAAACACAACAGTTTGCAACATTCTCAAGAAATATCAGGCCACCTTGCAACTTGACAAAGATACCACTGTGACAGAATGGATGCGCTTAAAGCAGGCAGGAAAACACCTGGGAGCCTCTTCTGCGTATGACTTGGTCCAAATAGTAAATACAAGTAAACCAGATGCTTACTCCAACATCAACAAGGTGGTTAAGCTGTCTCTTACACTGCCTTTAAGCAGTGCAGCTTGTGAGAGGGATTCTCACATCTCAACATAATAAAAACCAAGTACAGATTTCGTCTGTCACATGCTCGTCTCTCAGCCCTGATGCACATTCACCTGTCAAAGCAGACCACAGAGAAATTTGACTCAAAGCCTGCTGTTGACCCTGAGTAACTCACTGAAAAAGGTATGTGCACCCCTGTTTATAAATACATTTGATTGATTGTTAGGTTTATGGTTTATATGGCAAAAAACTGTATGGGTTTATGGCACTCTTGCCGAATGTGGGTACTACATAATTCATTAATGACACTTGCTAGGCTCATAATCTGAGGTAGCAACTGCGTCAGATCTACAAATCCATTAGCTAGACCACCCGATTAGACAACAATCACCCCATTATACCCATTTGGTTTGCAACTCAGTGAACCTGCGCAGCATTCGCTCAATTTGATGCCTACGAACAAAGATTTCGATGCATATCAAATTACCCAGCAGCCTTTTAGAAACAACAAGTCCTCAAAGAAAAGGTTATTTCTTAATTAAAAAATGCCTTCTGGCTGTTTAAATCGGCCACATCTTGAAAAAGAGGACAGGGACATGCGTTTTATTTAGATTGTACACTTTTTTTCTTAAAACAAATATGGTTAACCATGACCAGAAATGTTTTAATGTTTGATGGCTATCCACCAGCCATCGCCTCTTAAATTGTGTCTCACCTCACTATTAGTGACCACAACATGTACTCAGGTGAACAGTGTGCATGCTCACCAAGTAGCCGTAACCTTGTTAATAATAAGTTACCTGAGGTAAACCTACAGGGTTAACGCTCACCAAGTAGCCGTAACCTTGTTAATAATAAGTTACCTGAGGTAAACCTACAGGGTTAACGCAGGCAGGTCTCATTGATAACAATAGTGAAGCTGGCATTGTGACGCAGAACAATGGGCTGGGAATAGAACGTTCTGAAGGCCAGTCGGTGTCACGGAGCTCAATAGAACTAATAGGAGCTGGTAGGGTGAAAAATGCCCAAACATAAGGCTCGTTTTTTCGCGATTACTTCATAACCAGGGACAGAAGGTAATATTATGAAACTGGGCTCCATGGCGGATGCAATTAACTAATTTTATCAGAAATAAATGTTGTAAAAATGTAACTTGAGGCGCCCGAAAATAATATTCAAAAGTTCAGTCCTTGGACACAGAGGGATTAAACACTAAAGTTACCGTCCATCTAGTGAAGAGAGGAGAACTGGACAGAGGGATGGTAGGTAGCCAGCATCCGTCAACGAGAGAGGGAGAAGCCCTCCACGGTATTTAACAGGTGGAAGAAACAACCAGGGAGCTCCATCGGTCCACAAGAAATGCAGGCAGCCGGTGATGATGTAGTGGTAGCTAGGATAACTAGGATGCTGCTGGTAGAGTAGCTAGCTTAGCTAGCTGTACCGACTAGCTTGGCTAGCTAGCAGGTCGTTCGTCTGTCCCTCGAGGATGATGACGAATCCGGTGAACCACACAATTAAACAAGAATAGCGAGTGAAAAGGATCTGGCTACACTCATACTGTCACTGACAATTACGCAAAAAAGCAAATTGAACAATAAACTTCGGTGTCTCAACACTGTAACGAACTCCGTCGTTGTTCCCCAAGATCACCTCAGACCACTCTGCGCGTAACTGGACAATATCCTTGGCGCCAAACCGTACGGAGACGCGGGCAGTTCTGTACGTGGACGCGGACAGTTCCAGAACGCGGACATGAGCAGAGCAACACAATAAACTAAACCCAGTCTTTACAGTGGCTTACATTAGTAATATTCATTTTTCTTTTAAAAATGTAAAACAAACATTACGTTTTTTAATAACAATATTTTGAGATCTGGGCCCATATCCAAAAAGCGTCTCAGAGTAGAAAATGTGTCGTATAAGTGCTGAGAATAAAGCCATTTTAGCCCTACTCTTATGGGTATAAATTAAAGCTATGCATGAAGCCTCTTTATTCATAAGTGTCCCACCTAGTTGGCAGATATTTAGGACACCTCATGAGCTGTCCTAACCAGTTAAGAGGTACCAGCAGGTGTCTTGATAATAGAAACATGCAGGGAGTCAGTGGTTCCCGCGCCACATGTAATTGCTTTGGAGTAGTTAAAATAATTTTGTTGTTTTTTAAAACAATATTTTGAGATCTGGGCCCATATCCACAAAGAGTCTCAGAGTAGAAAATTGGTCCTCTCTCTCCTCAGACAGACTCATTTAAGACCACTAACCCCTAAACAGAGATACAGCATGTTGGTTGTCGTTAACACAGTGACAACTAATTATTGAATGTACATCTGCCTCACTCTCAGATAAATAAGTAGTACTGCTAGGTTTTACAGAGTCAAATGTGACAAATAACAAATTTTTTTATAAAGAACTGTACACATGATACATTTGTAACATCAATATTAAAAATTGTTTAAAAAAATAAATCCAGTAATATGAGATCTGTATGTAAAACATTTAGCAGATGTTTTTATCCAGGGCCTGGTATCCCAAAAGCATCTTAAGGCTAAGTTAATCGTTAGAACCTTCGTAGGAGCATTGTTAAATCTCTGAGCTGTTTCCCAAAACCATCGTTATTAACGTTGCACTTGAAAACGCTCATATTCTAACACCTGCCTCAGACCACTTGTAGAACAGCCAAGTGCGTCGTTAGATGCTTTTTTGCCCACCCGCGTCACTTTATAAATGTAATTTAATTTAAATAATTACACAGAAGAATACACAGAAGATCTCCGCTAAACATAGAATCACATGGTTTATCCGTCTCTCTGTGACCGCCGATAAATTCAGAACAAAGTTGACTTCAAATACAAAGTTGCAAATGTCTTTGCAATTGATGCAAACAAGCAAAGTATAAAATGATGCTTCAAATGAAAACCGAGATAACTGCATTAAAATACAAAACAGTAGGCTATAGTCCTATTTCAATCAAATTGAAATACGTTTCATGTTCAATCAATTGAGTTCTATTTTGCTACTTGTAGACTACGGTCTGTAATTTATCTCAATATATTTCATGATGTGTAGCCTAACATGTGCCCAATGATGTGCCAAATCTGTGATTTAGAATAAGCCGCCTCAATATTTGCAGCCGTAGGTGGTAATATCTCTCTAGGAGCTGATCCCTCATCAGTATTGTGAACTAATTATAATGTTAAGGAAAGATTTGAATGGAGAAAACTGATCCAAGAGGAGCGCTCCCTTTCTTTCGATCCTCTAAATAACGACATGATCCAACAATGCACTTGGCGACCGTTCTCTCTGCGTGGTGCGTGGGAAATACATGTTACATCTTCAGCCGTTGTAGGAAAGATGCATCTTAAAACACTGGTAAGCCTAAATTCCATCGCTATCGGGAAACCGGGCCCAGAGTGACTTACAATACAGTTGCCGTATTGTAGTGTATTCAAGCTTTAAAAAGGCTTCTAGAGTTTGTAATTTCCACTTTAATGAGAAATGTACCGACCACAACAAAAAATGTTCAGGAATTATAATTCACAGAATAGTTTATATTTCCTATTGCTGCAGGATTATTTTCCTGCTGTGAGAAACTGGGTCAAATTAAGATATGGCATCTGAAATGCAAATCAATTTATAACATTTTTGACATGCGTTTTTCTGGATTTTGTTGTTGTTATTCTGTCTCTCACTGTTCAAATAAACCTACCATTTAAATTATAGATTGATCATTTCTTTGTCAGTGGGCAAACATACAAAGTCAGCAGGGGATCAAATACTTTCTTCCCTCACTGTAGTTGACGTAATAACTAGACTATATACAAGGAGTACCAGTACCGAGTCAATGTGCAGGGGTACCAGGTAGTTGAGGTAATAACTAGACTATATATAAGGAGTACCAGTACTGAGTCAATGTGCAGGGTACCAGGTAGTTGAGGTAATAACTAGACTATATATAAGGAGTACCAGTACTGAGTCAATGTGCAGGGGTACCAGGTAGTTGAGGTAATATGTACATGAAGGTAGGGGTAAAAGTGACTAGGCAATCAGGATAGAGATTACATCTCCTCATCCAGGGAGTGCACACACACACACACACACACACACACACACACACACACACACACACACACACACACACACACACACACACACACACACAGGGAATGTTGTGTTTGTTTAATATTGTTTCAGGACTATGAAAATGGAAAAAAGGATTAGCCTATGGATTATGAAAACAACAAAAATAAATGGTAAAATGGGAGAGGAGAAATGACTAGAGACAGTGTTGTTGTCACTGACCATGACCCATGAGTTCTTCTTACCTTTGTTCAGTAGAAAAGTCTTCCTCTCTAAACTGTTCAGGTTGATTCATAGACCAGTCACTCTTCATGGACACACAGCTGGGTACAGGGGAGGCTGGTCTCTCCTGCTTGATTGGGCTTCAACACAACAGAGACAAACATTACGTCTCTCATCTACTCTGAGCTCAGATGGGGAAACAAGAATTTCATTCCAAAACGCTATATATCCATTTTCAGAAATGTTGGTCAATTAGCTTTTATTGTTTAAAGAAATTATTAAACCACTACAAGGCTTTATAAAGGCGTCTAAAGTGTGTAATTTCCACTTTAAAATGTCAGACTTGATTTTCCCTGATGAAAAATGTATGAACCCCTACAGAAAATATCCCTTAATTATAATCCACCTAAAAATACACATTTGCTATTGCTGCAGGATTATGTTCCTGCTGTGAGAAAGTGGGTCAAATTAAGATATGGCATCTGTAAATGCATTCATCTTAAGGTAGCTAGGTGAGACAACCACGTATCACAGTCAAATATACAGGATACGAACATTACATTTCAGCAAAACAATGGTTTTAAATCACATTTCAAATCTACAATAGTTATATTGAAGGTACCCATTAGTAATCATTTCTGATGAAAAAACAAAATTGTGATTTTCTTTTCTCCTATATAGCGTTTTGGAATATAAATTATTTAACAATATTGTCAGCTCACCTCTTGTCTTTGGTGTCATGTTCCCCAGAGAGACTCATTTTAGAGGCAGGGCCCCCCTCCTCTCTCTCCCCAGAGAGACTCCTTTTAGAGGCAGGGCCCCCTCCTCTCTCTCCCCCAGAGAGACTCCTTTTAGAGCACTGACCCCTAAACAGAGATCCAGCATGTTGGTTGTGGTTAACACAGTGACAACTAATTATTGAATGTCAATTGTTCTCTTTTATTCATTATCTCTCAGAAATAAAACATGAACTAACAGACACATCCAAAGAGTCAGGTTATTTAATGCAATTGCTTTTTTCTAGCCCAATGACTCCGCCAAACCCACCAACAAGGCCTGAAAACTAGGCCAAAACATAGCCCCTGATAGGCCTACATCTTATTTCAGACAGCCTCCAGTAGCCTGGGCAAGATGTAGGCAAGATGTAAGCTGAATGATTTAGCAGCTTGCTTAGTTCAAATTGACAGATTAATTTATTTAACATGAATAGCAAGACGATGTTGAGGTAGGAAGTGCTTCTGTTGCCCAGTAGCCTGCTGGAATAGGCTACTGAGGATGGGGTCGTAATTTCAATCACTGAATGAAATATTAATAATATGGATATGAACTGAATAGGCCCATGCTTGTCAACAACAGCCAGGTTATTTTTGATAACTTCCAATTGAATTAACTAAACACGGCCATTATTAATTGCATAATAACACTACAACAATAAACTGAAGTTATAGGCTTAGAATATTGTTCAGAAATACTTAAAAATACTCACTTTATTTTTTAGTTCTCTCCATATCGTGTTTTCTGCTCTGTCGTCTCAAAATGGATCCTGTACAAAAGAACACATTTACTTTCTGTTTCACTCAGCAGTCTCCACACCCTGATAATAAAGTGTTTTATTGGTATCTTCCACTAGATGGCAGTAAACACCTGCTGTAACTAGACTTTACAACAGTAAGTGTTATGTTTCTTGGTCCTGGTGACTCCTGGGAAGTGTCTCAGAGGAGGATTGCTGACCCAGGATCAGGTCCCCCTGTCCATGTAATCTTATTCATTATGATTGTTTTGTCTCATGTCTCTTTATATTAATATAGCCTGGGGACCATGTAGCTGTATTGAAATCATCTTGTTTTATAACCTTCTTTGTTGCTCAGTGGTACTTCAATTGGCCTGACCATGCCCAATTCTTTCACACAGTAATGCTCCAGCATCCACTCAGAGCTTATGCATCTAATGCATTCCTCAAATACTGCAGAGTTGTTAAGCAAGTCCCATCTTCATCCACATGCATTTGCTTATTTGTAAGATGAAACCTGAGAGGATCACTGTAGTGTGTCATAAATGCATCATAAATGGTTCTGAGGTCCTCAACAATGCTATTTTGTACCGTAGCTGGGATGCAGTGATCTTTCCTGATTTCCAAAATCAAAAAATAGATATTCTTTTTGAGACCTTCAATTAGCTGCTCAGTGTTGATCTCTGTGGCTTGAACATATTCAGCCTCTGGCAGACTCTCTACATCACTCATGTCATCTTCAATGGGATCAGTCCCAGTCTCAAATTCATCATGAGGGCAATTCTCATCTAAGTTGGCGCTTAAAAGCTCTGTGGTTTTGGTAGATGTGTGACCGATAGGCGCTGGAAACATCTATTTGTTTTCCCACACCCATTAAGTCCACAGGTAATTAGAAAATGTGGTTAATGCTGGTGATAGAGGCCAATATGTGTGAGTCGTCTGGACACAGAGAAAGTATGCTCGTTGCAAAGTGGACAATTGAAGAGAGTTGGCATTCTTCAGAAAGATTGTGAACCTTGGAATGATGGGATGGAATCATGGAGATCATTGGTACTCAGCCACTTGCAGACATCATCAAGGGACCAGTCTTCCACAGCCACACTCAAATAAAAGTTGACACATAGCGCAAAAAGTGAAATGTATTAGTGATGAGGCTAAAACAAAACCTATCCCACTCTTTCCAGACAACCACCTTTCCTCCTAATTTGGATTTATGGTTGTTCCATAAAGAAGCAGAGCTTGTCAGTAATGGTGAAGATGTCTGTCTCTTATAATATGGGATTCTGCAGTCCCACATTTAAGTGTTGACTCAGATAATATGATGCTCCAAATGGGGCATTAAGTTCTTCTTCCATGTCAACCCAAATTGGCCTATTAGAGTTCTCAATAAAGAGCCTATTTGGGCAGTTATAAAGGCTTCTTGCTATAATTACATGTTAGGGGAGCTTTAATCCTCCCTTCTAAGTCTTTACCTGTAATCTAGCTTGGTTCATCCCTAGCCCTTTTAATAGTCCACATGAATCATTTTGTCTATGGTGTTAAAGGTGTAGGCAGGTATGGACAGTGGAAACATGCTGATGATGTAATTCCGTTTAGGAGCTTTAACCATCTTCATAACATGTGGCCTACCCCACAATGAGATTTATAGCTTGTCCCAGTTCTTCAACTGGAGTTGAATTTTGTTCAAACACTGTATTGATTGATTGATTGACTGCAAATACATTCATTCACCATTCAGTTAGTGTTGGAAAAGATGAAGGAATGACATAAAACACACAATAATCAAACTGTATTGATTGATTGATTCACTATTCAGTTAGTATTGGATTGACAAAGGAGTAACACAGAACACACTATAATCACACTTCAAATACATCCAAATACTTTATAGAGGCTAACCTGTTAGTAGATCCATAGTGAGCTTTAAACATTGTCTTGCTTTGGTCTGAAATACAGAGGACAGAACAATCCGCCCCAATACACCAACCTGAAAGACATCAATTAGACACAAACACAACACAAACAACATGAGTATGCAATATCAAATGCATCTAACTAATCTGATCTGTTTTATGTATTCTTCTTTTTGTCAAGTCGAACATAATCTACATTGGGTCATCTGTGTGTGTGTGTGTGTGTGTGTGTGTCTGTTTTACCTGTTCGTGGCGGTTGATACATTTTTCTATCTGAGCTCACTGCTCCCAAACTCTCCACCACTTAACTGGACAGGGGCAGGATTAGCCAGGTACTAAAGGGAGGAGGATGGAAGGAGATGGTGAGAAAGTATATCATGGGTTTAAATGACTACAATTTCTCAATATTGAGTCTAGCTAGCTAAAGTTAGCTAACGTTACAGTAACTTTAACTAGCTAGCTACTGTAGCTAACGTTAGCTAAAACGTACCAACATTTATACAACAATTACCAGCTAACATTACAGGCTATGTAGCTTGGCTAGCTGATGAAAAACCAAGAGTACATTACATCATGTATTGTTTTTAAGTTATTTGATAGTAGTTTGATGAATTATTATCTTAGCTAGCGAATAGCTAAGGTTCACTCACCTTTCACGTCAATCCGATGCAAGTCATCTCTTATTGGTCGCGTCTCTCCAACCATCCGCGCGCTTCCCGCTTCCAGTTGTCTTTTGACCAACGGTCTCAATTTGAATTCTGCGCTCGAGCGGCCTTTACTCACGAGGGCGCTGCTGGTTCCAAACCGAACCCCTCTTTTGAAGAGGCTTCTTCAAAGAACCCCTGAAGTCTACAACGGTTCAACAACGTGCTGATGGCAGAGTATAGGCTTGGAAATTCATCTTAAGGTACATTTTTTAACCTTATATTATCCTAAAGGATCCTACAGGAAGCTTTTCTTTTAAGAGTGTAGTTCACTTTTACTCATTTATCTGCAAAACCATGCGTTCCGAGTTGTAAAGGGGTGGCCAGCCACATAATTAGTTTTAAAAGTCTACCATGACAACAACTATCCCATTGACTATATCCAGTAATAGTTTCTTATTGTTCTAGTTAAGATCTCACAACACAGTTACGCTGCTACAATTAAGGCATAAGACATAAGTATATATCATTTGAAAATGCAAACAAAATTGGCTTGAATTTGTCGTGTAATAACAATTTTGAAAAACACCAAAAAGGTCAATACTAATAATTCATCATAAAATGTTTGTCCTCTGTAGTTGCGAGTCTTATTTTTTTTGCTGAAATCCATACTTTTTCATTAAACGTTAATCAAATACAAACACCAACATTTTCCTCCTTTTTGTTTCTCGAAGGTGGAAACTAAGTGCATGTGTCAATTGAATATCCAATGACGTAGACCAAGGGCTCCAAATACTTGTTGTCCAATCAAATCACACAATCTACAGATGCTGTGTCAACCAAAGAAAACTTTATTGATTGGCACATTTTCTGTCCAGGGACACTGAGAAAAAACAACCAGGAAAGATAAATCATAGAAATATATTTTTCTTTTACATATTACAATAATTGTATAGCCTAGGTTTAATTTACAAACAGACACATTCACTACATTTGTTTAATTATTCACTTAATTACTTATTCTATAACATTTATTGTTTTAACATTTACACTGCTAGTTTTACACTTTATATTATATATATATATATATATATGTCATTTATATAAATATAATATATAATGATCAATATATAACCATTTAATAGATATATAATGTACTATATATACACACACACACACACACACACAGCTAAGGAGAAGAAGGTGAGATTGGCTGTTACACCAGCTAAGGAGAAGAAGGTGAGATTGGCTGTTACACCAGCTAAGGTGAAGAAGGTGAGATTGGCTGTTACACCAGCTAAGGAGAAGAAGGTGAGATTGGCTGTTACACTAGCTAAGGAGAAGAAGGTGAGATTGGCTGTTACACCAGCTAAGGAGAAGAAGGTGAGATTGTCTGCTACACCAGCTAAGGAGGAGAAGGTGAGATTGGCTGTTACACCAGCTAAGGAGAAGAAGGTGAGATTGGCTGTTACACCAGCTAAGGTGAAGAAGGTGAGATTGGCTGGAACACCAGCTAAGTAGAAGAAGGGGAGATTGTCTGTTACACCAGCTAAGGAGAAGAAGGTGAGATTGGCTGTTACACCAGCTAAGTAGAAGAAGGTGAGATTGGCTGTTACACCAGCTAAGGTGAAGAAGGTGAGATTGGCTATTACACCAGCTAAGGTGATGAAGGTGAGATTGTCTGGAAGACCAACAAAGTCCCCTGTCCCCGAGGTGAAGAGGACACCTCCAGTCTATGGGTCTGGTCCCCTTGCCAGGGCCAGATATTACCTGGATTGCCATCAATACCTCCATGCTTTGTTTATTGGGTCACACGTGAAGAAGTACAAAGAGGACATCATCAAGAGGGAAGGTAGTAGAAGTATGTGATAAGAGTGATTGTTTTTTAGACTTGAGATTATAATTCAGTTGATATGCCATACCATACATCTACAATGTAGGATCATAGGTTTGTGTGATTTCTATGTACTTTCAGAGAAAGGAGTTAGTGCAGGAAAAAGATGGTCCCTTGTCCCAACTGGTGGAGACAGAGGTCTTTCAGACCTTTTCCTGGAGTGAGACTCTGGCGTGGGCAGAGGAGAAGGCACCTTGATGATCACCTGTTAGAGGGCAACCCTTCCCCAGAACAGAAACCTCAAAGTAGACCTCATCAAAGGTAGAGAAATCACCACAAGGTGAGGATTAACCCAATATCATGTTAACACTAGATGTCGAATATCAATCATTTCACAATTGACATGTTGTATATAGTTGTACCGTTTCTACAAGTCAATTAGTAAAGTAAGTACGCCTCTGACATGTAAGCCTTGTCCAAGACAAAAGACAAAACTAAGAGAAGAAACCTTCTAATGTCTCCTCTTTTCAGAGACGACTTTCAACGTAAGAAGCAGGACCTCCTTGACAGAGGGACATGGATGGTGCTGTCAATGGCCTTGTTCACCAGCAGGCAAAATAAAATGAAGTTTGTACCAACATGCCTGGAGATGGAGCTGTGGAGGGAGGATGCTGTGAGAAGATATTCATCACTCTGAACTCCATGGCCATCTGCCTATGTTCTGATGCCACTAGAGGACATGTTAACAGGTTGAGGGTCGGCAATGATACCCAGATCATGAAGTGGAAGAAACAGGCTGAGGTAAGTGTGAGTCTTAAACATATGTAAACACAATCTGATTCAGCCTATTTCATAATTCTGTTATTTCAAGGTGATTACACAGGCTACCTTATTTATGAGTACAATGAGTGGTTATTACGTGTATGTCAGTAATGTCAATGTTAATTCCAGACTAAGATATTTAAGAGGAGACTGGCCTATTCACAGGAGGAAACTGTGATGTACAGAACGTTCTCAATGACCTGGGACAATGTCCAAGTATGTCCAAAATGTGTGATCTAACATTATATTTATTATTGTGATGGTTCAGTAAAACAAGAATATATCTTCCAAATGGCATTTCCCATTAACAGTGCATTTGGAAAGTATTCAGACCTCTTCCCTTTTTCCACATTTTGTTACGTTACAGCCTTATTCAACAACAAAAAAGCAATCTACACACAATACCCCATAATGATGAAGCGAAAACAGGTTTTTAGAAGTGTTTGCAAATGTATTAAAAATAAAAACTGAAATACCTTATTTACAGATGTATTCAGACCCTTTGCTTTGAGACTGGAAATTGAGCTCATGTGCATCCTGTTTCCATTGATCATCCTAGATATGTCTTTACAACCTAAACGGTATGGATACGTAATACATAAAAAAGTACGCAGAAATAAAATGCAAAAATGCAAATGAAATGTTCTCGTTATTTGAAATGGGTGAATTATTGTTATGGTCATCAAAGAGGCCAGAAGGATGGCTGAGCAGCTGATTAAAACATGTATTATACCCCCTCTAACCCAGGGTCATGTATTATACCCCCTCTAACCCAGGGTCATGTATTATACCCCCTCTAACCCAGGGTCATGTATTATACCCCCTCTAACCCAGGGTCATGTATTATACCCCCTCTAACCCAGGGTCATGTATTATACCCCCTCTAACCCAGGGCCATGTATTATACCCCCTCTAACCCAGGGTCATGTATTATACCCCTCTAACCCAGGGTCATGTATTATACCCCTCTAACCCAGGGTCATGTATTATACCCCCTCTAACCCAGGGTCATGTATTATACCCCCTCTAACCCAGGGTCATGTATTATACCCCCTCTAACCCAGGGTGATGTATTATACCCCCTCTAACCCAGGGTCATATATTATACCCCCTCTAACCCAGGGTCATGTATTATACCCCCTCTAACCCAGGGTCATGTATTATACCCCCCTCTAACCCAGGGTCATGTATTATACCCCCTCTAACCCAGGGTCATGTATTATACTCCCTCTAACCCAGGGTCATGTATTATACCCCCTCTAACCCAGGGTCATGTATTATACCCCCTCTAACCCAGGGTCATGTATTATACCCCCTCTAACCCAGGGTCATGTATTATACCCCCTCTAACCCAGGGTCATGTATTATACCCCCTCTAACCCAGGGTCATGTATTATACCCCCTCTAACCCAGGGTCATGTATTATACCCCCCTCTAACCCAGGGTCATGTATTATACCCCCTCTGACCCAGGGTCATGTATTTTACCCCCTCTAACCCAGGGTCATGTATTATACCCCCTCTAACCCAGGGTCATGTATTATACCCCCTCTAACCCAGGGTCATGTATTATACCCCCTCTAACCCAGGGTCATGTATTATACCCCCTCTAACCCAGGGTCATATATTATACCCCCTCTGACCCAGGGTCATGTATTATACCCCCTCTAACCCAGGGTCATGTATTATACACCCTCTAACCCAGGGTCATGTATTATACCCCCTCTAACCCAGGGTCATGTATTATACCCCCTCTAACCCAGGGTCATGTATTATACCCCCCCTCTAACCCAGGGTCATGTATTATACCCCCTCTAATCCAGGGTCTTTGGGTGGGAAGGAGAGGTTCCAGACAGCTACAGCTGAAGAAACAGGCCGCAGGTTAAACGATGACCATAGAATTTTTCTGAAACTCGTGAAGAAGCACAATATCGTGCATTTTGCTACAGGCTCGGATTTTAAAGCTTCAGTGGTCGAACGCTTTAACGGGACTTTGAAGGAGAGGATGGGGAAATACTTTACGGCTCACAACACCCGTAGATATGTGGCTATAGTTCAAGATTTAGTAAAGGGGTATAACTACAGCTACCACAAGAGTGTCCGTATGAAGCCCTATGAGGTGTCTTTGGATAACTCTTTTCATGTCTTTAAAAATCTGTATGGGTTGATCCCCTTCACCGTAAGAAAGACATTGATTTTAAATTCATAGTTGGTTACTTGGTACGTATCTCCAAGTTGAGGGGTGTTTTTAGACAAAACATATGAGCAAGGTTACAGCGATGAGCTGTTCACAGTTACAGAATGTTCACCCCGTATACCTCCTGTCTACAAGTTAAAATATTATGATGGGGAGCATATAGAGGGGTCCTTTTACGAGAAGGAACTCCAGAAGGTAAAGATGGGTAAAGACAAAGTCGTTCATGTGGAGAAGATTCTGGATCAAAAGAGAGAAAAGGGGAAAACATGGGTGTTGGTCCGTTGGAAAAACTGGCCCCAAAAAGTTCAACATTTGGGTATTAGAGGAAGAGGTCGTGGAGGCAGGGGGCGTAAACTTAACCCCTAACGCATGATAAACACACTTCCATTCCAGTGTCCACTGGAGTGCATCATGGAGCACAGTGGATTTTACCCGACTCTCCCCAGTAATTCGTCTGCAGATATATATAGGAATAACACAAGTTTGGATTTTACAACCAATTTTCCAAAACCTATCGAGTTATCAGAGGCCTGGGAAGTAGGTCTCAGCGAGATTACATACCCCCATAGTTGGTATAATGTCAAGGAAAAAGACTGTGATTTTTATTTTTAAAAGATATCTGAACCCCCTAAACCTGTTCAGCTTTAAAAAATGATTCTGTAGAACTGTAGAGAGGATGGTCTTTGAGATGAACGGCCTCCTAGCCCTGAACCATATGAAAATAGTGTTGACCTACAACCCTATTATTCAACAACGTGTATAAATCACAGGGGGTGATGAGCTAAGCTATACAGACCAGTGGTCATTTATCCTCCATGTTGGGGACGACGCCCAATAAAGGGGTGGCTGTGACAGATAGATTATTCCCATACCCTGTGGATATACATGCAGGGCTTTACACCATGTTGGGGACGACGCCCAATAAAGGGGGTGGCTGTGACAGATAGATTATTCCCATACCCTGTGGATATACATGCAGGGCTTTACACCATGTTGGGGACGAAGCCCAATAAAGGGGGTGGCTGTGACAGATAGATTATTCCCATACCCTGTGGATATACATGCAGGGCTTTACACCATGTTGGGGACGACGCCCAATAAAGGGGTGGCTGTGACAGATAGATTATTCCCATACCCTGTGGATATACATGCAGGGCTTTACACCATGTTTGTGCATACCGACATCATATCCTATCAAAGGGTAGGAGACAGTTATGTACCCCTCCTGAGAACAGTTCATATAGATGGCAAGGATGGGGATGTGGTCAGTGTTAACTATGACAAGCCGCACTACGTAACTGTAAGCAAGAAATATATTGAAAACATTCAGCTTGAGATCAAACCGGATCAGAACCAAAATATAGAGTTTACTTCTGGAAAAGTGATTGTAAAACTCCACTTTAGACCTGTCAAAGCTTCTCTACATATCTAATAAAAAACAAAAACAATAATAATAATAATATATATATATATATATATTTCAATACAAAAATAAAATGGTTATGGTAGACAACCACCATCTCGATCCTAACCACTATGAATCATCCTATGTTGATCAAGTGGGTAATGTATTTCCTGGTTACTATGGAACCCAGACCATGTATGGTTCGGGGATAGGGGGTATATATCGTAACCTCTCTAGGATGGTTATAGCCTTTATGAAGAGAGGCATTAGCATAGCCAAACCTCATTTAAAATCAGCAGCCAAAAACATAGTAAGTGAAGTGGTGGCTAATGCTACGACTAGACGTGGGTCATCAGATCCTGACCATCAAGAAGGATCAGGCCTCATGCTGTTGCCTCAAAGACCAAAAAAGAGACCTCTGGGTAGAAGACGTATGTCCTCCCTTAAAAAGAGACCTCTGGGTAGAAGACGTATGTCCTCCCTTAAAAAGAGACCTCTGGTATGAGACGTATGTCCTCCCTTAAAAGAGACCTCTGGGTAGAAGACGTATGTCCTCCCTTAAAAAAGAGACCTCTGGGTAGAAGACGTATGTCCTCCCTTAAAAAGAGACCTCTGGGTAGAAGACGATGTCCTCCCTTAAAAAGAGACCTCTGGGTAGAAGACGTATGTCCTCCCTTAAAAAGAGACCTCTGGTATGAGACGTATGTCCTCCCTTAAAAAGAGACCTCTGGGTAGAAGACGTATGTCCTCCCCTTAAAAAGAGACCTCTGGGTAGAAGACGTATGTCCTCCTTAAAAAGAGACCTCTGGGTAGAAGACGTATGTCCTCCCTTAAAAGAGACCTCTGGGTAGAAGACGTATGTCCTCCCTTAAAAGAGACCTCTGGGTAGAAGACGTATGTCCTCCCTCAAAAGAGACCTCTGGGTAGAAGACGTATGTCCTCCCTTAAAAAGAGACCTCTGGGTAGAAGACGTATGTCCTCCCTCAAAAAGAGACCTCTGGGTAGAAGACGTATGTCCTCCCTTAAAAAGAGACCTCTGGGTAGAAGACGTATGTCCTCCCTAAAAAAGAGACCTCTGGGTAGAAGACGTATGTCCTCCCTAAAAAGAGACCTCTGGGTATAAGACGTATGTCCTCCCTTAAAAAGAGACCTCTGGGTATAAGGCGTATGTCCTCCCTTCAGAAGAGACCTCTGGGTAGAAGACGTATGTCCTCCCTTAAAAAGAGACCTCTGGGTAGAAGACGTATGTCCTCCCTTAAAAAGAGACCTCTGGGTAGAAGACGTATGTCCTCCCTTAAAAAGAGACCTCTGGGTAGAAAACGTATGTCCTCCCTTAAAAAGAGACCTCTGGGTAGAAGACGTATGTCCTCCCTCAAAAGAGACCTCTGGGTAGAAGACGTATGTCCTCCCTTAAAAGAGACCTCTGGGTAGAAGACGTATGTCCTCCCTTAAAAAGAGACCTCTGGGTAGAAGATGTATGTCCTCCCTTAAAAAGAGACCTCTGGGTATAAGACGTATGTCCTCCCTTAAAAAGAGACCTCTGGGTATAAGGCGTATGTCCTCCCTTCAGAAGAGACCTCTGGGTAGAAGACGTATGTCCTCCCTTAAAAAGAGACCTCTGGGTAGAAGACGTATGTCCTCCCTTAAAAAGAGACCTCTGGGTAGAAGACGTATGTCCTCCCTTAAAAAGAGACCTCTGGGTAGAAGACGTATGTCCTCCCTTAAAAAGAGACCTCTGGGTAGAAGACGTATGTCCTCCCTTAAAAAGAGACCTCTGGGTAGAAGACGTATGTCCTCCCTTAAAAAGCGGAGGTTAACCGCTGGAAGAAAGTCAGTAAGTCAAAGACGACGTAAAGTGTGGAGGTCTCGACCAAAAACTGCTAAAATATAAACTCAGAAGCGTTTTCTAAAAGAACAATCAACATGTCTCTTTTACACCGCATGTCCTCTGAAGCTCTAAAGACAGAGCTCCATCTTTTCACGGACCCCTTAACCCAGTCTCCAATAGATAGGTCCTGTTATGTGGAGATAGCCCCACTCTCTGCCATTACAGACAATGGACCCATAGAGTTGTTCATCCCAGGCCATGGTGACAACTACCTGGACCTCAACAACACAGACAATGGACCATAGAGTTGTCCATCCCAGGCCATGGTGACAACTACCTGGACCTCAACAACACAGACAATGGACCTATAGAGTTGTTCATCCCAGGCCATGGTGACAACTACCTGGACCTCAACAACACAGACAATGGACCTATAGAGTTGTTCATCCCAGGCCATGGTGACAACTACCTGGACCTCAACAACACAGACAATGGACCTATAGAGTTGTCCATCCCAGGCCATGGTGACAACTACCTGGACCTCAACAACACAGACAATGGACCTATAGAGTTGTTCACCCCAGGCCATGGTGACAACTACCTGGACCTCAACAACACAGACAACGGACCTATAGAGTTGTCCATCCCAGGCCATGGTGACAACTACTTGGACCTCAACAACACCTTATTACCTTTGCGTCTCAGAGTGGCCTAAAGAGATGGGACATATATTGCAAATTATGCCAAGGTGAGCCTCATTAATTACCCCTTGGCTAACATCTTCTCCCAAGTGGATGTGACTTTGGGTGAACGCCTTATCAGTCAAAGCAGTGCCACCTATCCTTACAGGGCTATCCTGGAATGTTTACTAAACTACTCCGAAGACATTTTGAAGACACAGTTCAGCACTGGGCTGTTTAGCAAGGATACCGCTGGAGCTTCTATGGAAGACATAGACCCCACGACTGGTGGAAACAAAGGACTGGAGGATCCTGCTGGAGCTTCTATGGAAGACATAGACCCCACGGCTGGTGGAAACAAAGGACTGGAGGATACTGCTGGAGCTTCTATGGAAGACATAGACCCCACGACTGGTGGAAACAAAGGACTGGAGGATACTGCTGGAGCTTCTATGGAAGACATAGACCCCACGACTGGTGGAAACAAAGGACTGGAGGATACTGCTGGAGCTTCTATGGAAGCCATAGACCCCACGACTGGTGGAAACAAAGGACTGGAGGATACTGCTGGAGCTTCTATGGAAGACATAGACCCCACGACTGGTGAGTCTTTTATTTTGTTCATAATGTATCTAACATTTCTCCGGTTACGTGCTGGAACATGTGTCCACATGTCATGCAGAACATTATCTTCAACATGTATTTGATCTTCAACCTGTAAGGTCTCCGGTCCAGTCATTACCAGGGCAGGCCTCTTTCTATGCTCTTCCTCCTTTAAGAGTTCCGGTAGGGAAAGCGATAAATGGTTGGTCTCTCTCTCACCTTGTTTTACCAAGGCCAAATACCTTTGCAAAGAGCTTTGTGTATTTTTGGACCTCATCATAGGGATTAAATCCTTTTCTGTTCAAAATACACTTATTTTTTAGAGACAGTAAACCAAACCTTGTATTAAGGGACCTAACATTGAGACAGTAAACCAACCCTTGTATTAATGGACCTAACATTGAGACAGTAAACCAAACCTTGTATTAATGGACCTAACATTGAGACAGTAAACCAAACCTTGTATTAATGGACCTAACATTGAGACAGTAAACCAACCCTTCTATTAAGGGACCTAACATTGAGACAGTAAACCAAACCTTGTATTAAGGTACCTAACATTGAGACAGTAAACCAAACCTTGTATTAATGGACCTAACATTGAGACAGTAAACCAAACCTTTATGATGAGTTTCTCGGGTATCAAAGAATCGAGGATGCAAGGATATACTGAGACACTTTGTAGACAGTTAATGCAAATGTTTAATGATTGGTACCGGGTTCGGTTACAACAATGACCAGAGCTTTGCCCTTGATGTTACGAACTATCTTGAACAAAGAAGACTCTACCTTATATACCCTTTATTACTACATAAACAGAAAGGGGTGATTCCAGGTGTTATATACTTGTTATATAGAGGAGGTGGCTAAGGGATTTTTAACGGTACCAACTGTTATGATGAGTTTCTAGGGTGCTCAAAGAATCAAGGATGCAAGGTTATACTTAGACATTCTGTGGAGATTTCATACCAAGTATTTATTGAATCACGAGCTCGTGGGTTCATCTAACCAGCGGACATAGCTTTGCCCTTTGTCAGTTGGACTCCTTGAACAAAGAAACACTCTACCTTATATACCCTTCTGTTACCATCTTCCTGACATACATCTGGCAAGTCTCCATGGGCACTCCCTGTCTTTGATGTTCATCACTCTTTACCCCAAGTCAGTATCCTGTCCATCCATCATGCTATCCTAAACATCAGTAATCTCCTTTGACATAATAGAATGTAGACTTTCTGTCTCCTAACCACTTATCCAATAACTCTTCACTGGTGCCCACAACACTATGGCATGACATCATTACACCATAAAAACATCATATCAATCCACTCTTTTCTTTTTTTTTTCTTTTTTTTGTGATAAGTGACATGACTTAACCTCAACAATTCACATATAACTTTTTATAAAATACAATATTCTCTACTCAGTATCACATATATCTCTGACTAGATCCTAAACTATGCTAGATAACTGAGAATTGATCCCCTTCTACATTCTATACCTGATTCCAACCTGATTCTCCATATATTTAATCAACAAAGGTATACATTCTATCTTATGCAATATCAAACCTCTCAAACCTCTATAAACTCAGTCTGAGTAAAATATAAACAGATAATTAACTACTATATATTCATGCTAATAATCTATGTAGTCAAAACCTTATTTTATATATAAGGAAAAATCCCACATAGACATCATCCCCCCTTTTAAAATGACCCCTTTTTATATACTTCATTTTCAAATATACCCATTTCTTATTCATGCTACCAAGAAAACATACATCAACGAAATTGTGACCATCCTGACATCATCACTACAAATACAAAGATCCATGACACTTTGTACTTACATGGATATTATAATCTGAACACATGAATATAAAAATAACAAAAACATCCGTCTACTTCATCCACGCGCAGTCAGAGGAACCCCAAGTTTCTCCCTGGTCACAAGGGGCTCTATCTGATCCACTGAGATAGCAAGGGGCTCTATGTGATCCACTGAGATAGCAAGGGGCTCTATCTGATCCACTGAGATAGCAAGGGGCTCTATCTGATCCACTGAGATAGCAAGGGGCTCTATCTGATCCACTGAGATAGCAAGGGGCTCTATCTGATCCACTGAGATAGCAAGGGGCTCTATCTGATCCACTGAGATAGCAAGGGGCTCTATCTGATCCACTGAGATAGCAAGGGGCCTCTATCTGATCCACTGAGATAGCAAGGGGCTCTATGCTGATCCACTGAGATAGCAAGGGGCTCTATCTGATCCACTGAGATAGCAAGGGGCTCTATCTGATCCACTGAGATAGCAAGGGGCTCTATCTGATCCACTGAGATAGCAAGGGGCTCTATCTGATCCACTGAGATAGCAAGGGGCTCTATCTGATCCACTGAGATAGCAAGGGGTCTCTATGTGATCCACTGAGATAGCAAGGGGCTCTATCTGATCCACTGAGATAGCAAGGGGCTCTATCTGATCCACTGAGATAGCAAGGGGCTCCTATCTGATCCACTGAGATAGTCATCTGTCCACATCTTCGATCCTGTAACCCTTAATTCCATGGTATACAATTCCAACTTAACATTCCCATTCCTCAATCAACAATATCAATGGAGTCTAAACTGGAACAAGATGACATAGAAGAATAATTAGTCCTCTCCCTCCTTGTATTAACATTAACTGATACATCTATAATTAGTCCTCTCCCTCCTTGTATTAACATTAACTGATACATCTATAATTCGACCTCTCCCTCCTTGTATTAACATTAACTGATACATCTATAATTAGTCCTCTCCCTCCTTGTATTAACATTAACTGATACATCTATAATTAGTCCTCTCCCTCCTTGTATTAACATTAACTGATACATCTATAATTAGTCCTCTCCCTCCTTGTATTAACATTAACTGATACATCTATAATTCGACCTCTCCCTCCTTGTATTAACATTAACTGATACATCTATAATTAGTCCTCTCCCTCCTTGTATTAACATTAACTGATACATCTATAATCAGTCCTCTCCCTCCTTGTATTAACATTAACTGATACATCTATAATTAGTAATCTCCCTCCTTGTATTAACATTAACTGATACATCTATAATTAGTCCTCTCCCTCCTTGTATTAACATTAACTGATACATCTATAATTAGGCCTCTCCCTCCTTGTATTAACATTAACTGATACATCTCTAATTAGTCCTCTCCCTCCTTGTATTAACATTAACTGATACATCTATAATTAGTAATCACAGGCATGTTATTAATCTGGCGTATAGATCTTAAAATCAATCCCGAAAATTTGGAAACAACACCCCATAACTATGGCTGTAATGATTACTATGGCCACTAGAGGACCTAGAATACTTGCCATCCATGTTCCTATGGAATTAACCACTAAACAACCTTTAAAAAAACTCCAACAACATTCAAATTACCATATCCTCCTCATCTTAATATAATAGCCTCCAATTCTATGTGATTATCAATTACACATTCTAATGATTAACATCTCAGACTCCAATTGCTTAACAACCCATGATTGTTAAAATATACAATGTTCAACTCCTACTTTGTCCTCCTAATATACCTGATATAACATACACATTATAACACACTATTATCACTCCCTGTTAAATCATTACATCTTTAAACTATTCCTGCTTTAATAATTCAACCAAATTCACATCATATGAAAATATCATAACCCCATGATAATAACCAATTAAGTACTTGCCATTCACCATAGATATGTAGCACCCTAAACATCCATATCAATATCACCCAATACTTCAAATCTATATAATTACTAATATGTTAATACTTTAACCCAATTAATCAACATATTCATGATTTCATTCACAATCCTCACCTTAACTTCCATGTTTCAAACAGTATGAGTCAACATTATCTATTCAATAAATCATATAAATGTATCCTAAGACATGACCTTAATGTATCACTGTTTATACCCATAATATCTATAGAAAACATTTATATGCTTATACATACTAATAATTCACTTAAATCACTCATTAATCTTATCAATTATAACCAACCAAATGACTGAACTCAACCAAATTTAAAATGACAATTCTTATTCACTTTATCCTTATCACTGAAAATGAAAAAACTCTCAACTTAATCACCCATTACAACTTTCAGAATGTATACTTATATTAACATACATTATAAACATTCAGAATTCAATTATGACTTTCCTCATCCTGAAAATAAATACAGATCATTATCTCAATGCATTCTCAATACTATCACTTTAGCAGTGTATATACCTACTATCATCTCCAGATCGTCAGTTTCCTCGTAGCCATCTGTAGCATTGGTTGACATGATACCTGTTCAATCTCCCCTCTATCCATACCTCCGTTGGTGTAGACCAGGGTGTCAAACGTCCGGGCGCGGGCCGGATCAGGCCCGCAAACGGGTTTAATCCGGTCCGCGAGATGATACAAAAAATAAATAATAATAATAATAATAATAATTGTAAAGTATAAAATGCGCTGCAATTTTTCAATAAAATAAACTGCTGTTCCAATTGCGTCCACTGGATGGCGGAATAGCAATTGTGTTAAGCAAGCAAACTGTTTATACCGGGGCAGAGCAAGTAGGTCAAGCACGTGCAGCCAATGAGCTACTTTGTTTTGCCCGCGATATTTATTATGGCTTCTACTTTTAACATTATGTGCTTGGCACCCTCATTGCCCCAATATGTCTCTGTCAAAAAAGAGAAAAGTGGACACAGAGTGCAGAGTGTTCCCAAGAAAAATGGTCATCCTATTTATTCACGGAATTGAATGGGAAAGCTGTATGTTTGGTGTGTTCAGAGCATGTTGCAGTGCTGAAAGAATAAAACCTTCGCCGCCACTATGTGAGTCTTCATGCCGAACAAATAGACAACTTTCAAGGACAGCGGAGATGAGAGAAGGTGAATGAACTGTTGGCGGGTCTGAAGAAACAGCAGTCTGTGTTTACTCACAGCCGAGACATCAGTGACGTTGCAGTGAAAGCTAGCTACCTCATTGCTAATGAAATCGCAGTGGCTTCAAAACCATTTAGTGAGGGTGAATTTGTGAAAACATGCATGATGAAGACAGCGGAGATTGTGTGCCCTGAAAAGCGGCAGGCTTTTGCAAATATCAGCCTGACAAGAAACACAGTTGCAGACAGGATTTCCGATCTTTCAGTGGATTTGGACAGCCAGTTGAAGCAAAAGTAAAGTCATTTATTGCGTTTGGTTGCAATTGATGAAAGCACGGACATTACAGATGTTGCACAACTGGCCATTTTCATCCGCGGGAGTTGATGACACATTGACCGTCACCGAGGAGTTCGTGGAGTTGGTGCCCGTGACAGATACAACGACAGCAGCTGACTCGTCGGTGCGCTGGACAGGGTCGGAGTGGACTGGTCAGGCGCTGTCAGCCTGGCTACAGATGGTGCGCCCTCAATGATCGGGAAAAACGAGGCGTTGTGACAAAGTTCAGAGAGAAAGTGCAATCTGCAAATGGAGGACGTGATTTTTTGACTTTTCACTGTATTTTGCACCAGGAGGCTTTGTGTTGCAAGTCATTAAAGATGGATGACGTCATGAAGGTGGTCATCCAAACTGTTAATTTCATCCGATCCAGAAGCCTGAATCACCGTCAGTTTGACAGCCTTCTCTGAGAGAAAGACCACATCTATGGCCTGCCATACCACACTGAGGTAAGATGGTTAAGCCGAGGTGCTGTGCTGAGGCGTTTCTTTGATTTACGAGAAGAAATTGAACAGTTCTTGGAAGAAAAGGGCAAACCAGTGTTAGAATTTCATTCCGCAGAATGGATGCAGGACCTTGCATTTATGGTGGATGTTACAGAGCACCTGAATAACTTGAACAAACAGCTGCAAGGGCGCAACAAAGTTGTCACGCAGTATTATGACA
Source organism: Coregonus clupeaformis (assembly GCF_020615455.1). Taxonomy (NCBI): domain Eukaryota; kingdom Metazoa; phylum Chordata; class Actinopteri; order Salmoniformes; family Salmonidae; genus Coregonus; species Coregonus clupeaformis. Next base: position 140,091 of record NW_025534108.1, on the reverse strand, counting down.
GCATACGTTCTTTCAAGTTGAAGCTGTCATTGTGGGAGACGCAACTTGCCGGTGGTGATGCAGCTCACTTCCCTGTCTGAAAAATGTGCGCGACCCAACATGTGGCAGACATGAAGCGGTTCAAAGATAAAATAACGGACTGTTACGGGAGTTTGAGCAACGCTTTCAGATTTATGTTTATATGTTTTTATGTTGATGTGCTATTGTTTTTAATTGTTTTTATTTTATTTGTATATTTAACCTATTCCTTGACTCTGTGGTTCTTGCACTTGTTTGGGGAACAGGATTTCATTATTTGTATCTACATTTCTGCCTGAGAAATGACACCCTGATATAGTTCTGTGATCTGTGAAACAGTTCTGTTAATCACTGAGGCATTGTGTGTGTTTGTGTGTTCTTTGTCCTCAGAACTTTCAAATAAACTTGACGTGTTTTATGATTAATAGTGATGTTGTGCTTGTACTATTTTGGACACATTGTCCTCAGGCTCCAGCTTTTGTTGTATGTTGATTGTATTAAACAAAGAAAACAATCTGGAAGTTGTTGTTTTTAAGTTATATATACCATGATTTTTTCCGGTCCGGCCCACTTGGGAATAGATTTTCCTCCATGTGGCCCCTGAGCTAAAATGAGTTTGACACCCCTGTGCTAGACAGATGGTTTTATGTGGTTTTATTTCCTGCAGTGTCTATTCATTGTCCAAACGCACAGCCGCTTTTCTGGCTTGCTCCTGACTGCTATAGAGTTAGTACACATCATTCCCAAACATTCAAAATAATTTATTAAAACGTGAAAATGAACATTTCTAAGTGGTCACTTGTCAGAAAATGTTTTAAAAGTATCATATTATTCCGGGGGTGTATAATGCATTTAATTCAGTTGACTGATTGCCTTATATGAACTGTAACTCAGTAAAATCTTTGAAATTGTTTGCTGTTGCATTTATATTTTGAGAGAAAGACTGCGAGAGAGTGCTGGCATGTGCATTGATTTAAAGCAACGATATTCAAGTGATAGGCTGTTTTAAAACTCTGCAGCTGCAATAAATAAAAATATAAGTATCTTTACAATAAAAATGTGCCTCCCGAAACCAGATGTAGATGTGTAAATTAGACTTCGCATTCTGTCCTTATGTTACTGTAGCAAAAGTTACCATGATGAGATGGTAGGTCTACATGCATTGTCCTGCGCTCCATCCTGAGAGGTGCTCTGTCCCCACCCGGAGGGTTGATGATTGATCATGCAGATAGCAGAGACAAGGCCGTCGATAAGCCAGATTTAGACATTGCATATAATTTAACAGTTCCATTTTACATTTTGCTGTTAATATAAACAATGTATTATAATCGGCCGGTTTGTGGGTTTGAACGGTAGTGGGTTTGAACGGTAGATCTGTAACCCGGTTCCCGCTGTTCAACCCTAATCACCATGCACTCCTTAAATATCTCAGTGTCAGTGAAGAACTTGGTGTGTTAAGTTAAAACCAGGGCTCTAATTGAGGGGGTATGTGAGGGTATTGTGGCTTTTGTTAAAGAAAATGGCTGATTATATAAAAGCGATCTATATGCCAGAAACAAGCTGTAAAATGCAGGCGAAAGACGTGACTGATGCATATTGGACATCTTTGATTTGTCTATGATATTCAGAGGCTGCACAACATTTTACAGGATAAACAAAATTGACTTTGCTTAAGCAATGTGTGATTCTGTCACCATCAATTGATGTTCGACATTTCAACCGGCTGTTAAACAACATACTAACTCTAAATGAGTCAGGAGCAAGCCAGGTAGCCTAAGAAACGAAAATGAATTATTTAGGCTGTATTATTATTATTATTCCAAGGCTATAGCCTGCCATTTAAGAAATCAATTGTGAAGCATTTCAAATCAAATCAAATGAAATTGTATTGGTCACATGCACATATTTAGCAGATGTTATTGCGGGTGCAGCGAAATGCTTGTATTTCTAGCTCCAACAGTGCAGTAGTATTTAACAATTCACAACAGTACACACTAATCTAAAAGTAGAAGAATGGAATTAAGAAATATATAAATGTTAGAACGAGCAATGTCGGAGTGGCATAGACTAAGATACAGTAGAATAGAATAGATTACAGTATATACATATGAGATGAGTAAAGCAGTATGTAAACATTATTAAAGTGGTTAGTGTTCCATTATTAATGTGGCCAGTGATTCCATGTCTGTGTATATCGGGCGGCAGCCTCTAAGGTGCAGGGTTGAGGAACCGGGTGGTAGTGTTCCATTATTAATGTGGCCAGTGATTCCATGTCTGTGTATATCGGGCGGCAGCCTCTAAGGTGCAGGGTTGAGGAACCGGGTGGTAGTGTTCCATTATTAATGTGGCCAGTGATTCCATGTCTGTGTATATCGGGCGGCAGCCTCTAAGGTGCAGGGGTTGAGGAACCGGCTGGTAGTGTTCCATTATTAATGTGGCCAGTGATTCCATGTCTGTGTATATCGGGCGGCAGCCTCTAAGGTGCAGGGGTTGAGGAACCGGCTGGTAGTGTTCCATTATTAATGTGGCCAGTGATTCCATGTCTGTGTATATCGGGCGGCAGCCTCTAAGGTGCAGGGTTGAGGAACCGGCTGGTAGTGTTCCATTATTAATGTGGCCAGTGATTCCATGTCTGTGTATATCGGGCGGCAGCCTCTAAGGTGCAGGGTTGAGGAACCGGGTGGTAGTGTTCCATTATTAATGTGGCTAGTGATTCCATGTCTGTGTATATCGGGCGGCAGCCTCTAAGGTGCAGGGTTGAGGAACCGGGTGGTAGTGTTCCATTATTAATGTGGCCAGTGATTCCATGTCTGTGTATATCGGGCGGCAGCCTCTAAGGTGCAGGGTTGAGGAACCGGGTGGTAGTGTTCCATTATTAATGTGGCCAGTGATTCCATGTCTGTGTATATCGGGCGGCAGCCTCTAAGGTGCAGGGGTTGAGGAACCGGCTGGTAGTGTTCCATTATTAATGTGGCCAGTGATTCCATGTCTGTGTATATCGGGCGGCAGCCTCTAAGGTGCAGGGTTGAGGAACCGGCTGGTAGTGTTCCATTATTAATGTGGCCAGTGATTCCATGTCTGTGTATATCGAGCGGCAGCCTCTAAGGTGCAGGGGTTGAGGAACCGGTGGTAGTGTTCCATTATTAATGTGGCCAGTGATTCCATGTCTGTGTATATCGGGCGGCAGCCTCTAAGGTGCAGGGTTGAGGAACCGGGGCTGGTAGTGTTCCATTATTAATGTGGCCAGTGATTCCATGTCTGTGTATATCGGGCGGCAGCCTCTAAGGTGCAGGGTTGAGGAACCGGGTGGTAGTGTTCCATTATTAATGTGGCCAGTGATTCCATGTCTGTGTATATCGAGGCGGCAGCCTCTAAGGTGCAGGGTTGAGGAACCGGCTGGTAGTGTTCCATTATTAATGTGGCCAGTGATTCCATGTCTGTGTATATCGGGCGGCAGCCTCTAAGGTGCAGGGGTTGAGGAACCGGCTGGTAGTGTTCCATTATTAATGTGGCCAGTGATTCCATGTCTGTGTATATCGGGCGGCAGCCTCTAAGGTGCAGGGTTGAGGAACCGGGTGGTAGTGTTCCATTATTAATGTGGCCAGTGATTCCATGTCTGTATATCGGGCAGCAGCCTCTAAGGTGCAGGGTTGAGGAACCGGGTGGTAGTGTCTCCATTATTAATGTGCCAGTGATTCCATGTCTGTGTATATCGGGCGGCAGCCTCTAAGGTGCAGGGTTGAGGAACCGCTGGTAGTGTTCCATTATTAATGTCGCCAGTGATTCCATGTCTGTGTATATCGGGCGGCAGCCTCTAAGGTGCAGGGTTGAGGAACCGGGTGGTAGTGTTCCATTATTAATGTGGCCAGTGATTCCATGTCTGTGTATATCGGGCGGCAGCCTCTAAGGTGCAGGGTTGAGGAACCGGCTGGTAGTGTTCCATTATTAATGTGGCCAGTGATTCCATGTCTGTGTATATCGGGCGGCAGCCTCTAAGGTGCAGGGTTGAGGAACCGGCTGGTAGTGTTCCATTATTAATGTGGCCAGTGATTCCATGTCTGTGCATATCGGGCGGCAGCCTCTAAGGTGCAGGGTTGAGGAACCGGCTGGTAGTGTTCCATTATTAATGTGGCCAGTGATTCCATGTCTGTGTATATCGGGCGGCAGCCTCTAAGGTGCAGGGTTGAGGAACCGGGTGGTAGTGTTCCATTATTAATGTGGCCAGTGATTCCATGTCTGTGTATATCGGGCGGCAGCCTCTAAGGTGCAGGGTTGAGGAACCGGCTGGTAGTGTTCCATTATTAATGTGGCCAGTGATTCCATGTCTGTGTATATCGGGCGGCAGCCTCTAAGGTGCAGGGTTGAGGAACCGGCTGGTAGTGTTCCATTATTAATGTGGCCAGTGATTCCATGTCTGTGTATATCGGGCGGCAGCCTCTAAGGTGCAGGGTTGAGGAACCGGCTGGTAGTGTCTCCCTTATTAATGTGGCCAGTGATTCCATGTCTGTGTATATCGGGCGGCAGCCTCTAAGGTGCAGGGTTGAGGAACCGGCTGGTAGTGTTCCATTATTAATGTGGCCAGTGATTCCATGTCTGTGTATATCGGGCGGCAGCCTCTAAGGTGCAGGGTTGAGGAACCGGCTGGTAGTGTTCCATTATTAATGTGGCCAGTGATTCCATGTCTGTGTATATCGGGCGGCAGCCTCTAAGGTGCAGGGGTTGAGGAACCGGCTGGTAGTGTTCCATTATTAATGTGGCCAGTGATTCCATGTCTGTGTATATCGGGCGGCAGCCTCTAAGGTGCAGGGTTGAGAACCGGCTGGTAGTGTTCCATTATTAATGTGGCCAGTGATTCCATGTCTGTGTATATCGGGCGGCAGCCTCTAAGGTGCAGGGTTGAGGAACCGGGTGGTAGTGTTCCATTATTAATGTGGCCAGTGATTCCATGTCTGTGTATATCGGGCGGCAGCCTCTAAGGTGCAGGGTTGAGGAACCGGCTGGTAGTGTTCCATTATTAATGTGGCCAGTGATTCCATGTCTGTGTATATCGGGCGGCAGCCTCTAAGGTGCAGGGTTGAGGAACCGGCTGGTAGTGTTCCATTATTAATGTGGCCAGTGATTCCATGTCTGTGTATATCGGGCGGCAGCCTCTAAGGTGCAGGGTTGAGGAACCGGCTGGTAGCCGCCTAGTTATGGCATGTAGCATTGGTCACATGCTGCATGCTGGCAGGAGCATTCAGCATTTCAACAACACATGAACAACAGCACTTCAACAACATGCCAATACATTGAGCATTTAGGCTGTATAAAACGTATGCCTTATTAAGCTATACAGTGCCTTTGAATTTACTTTTTAGAAACACGAGTTTGGCCAGTCTTTGGTTTGAGGATCATGGTGAGTTATAAATGCCTAGTTTGTTAATTTAGCCTAGCAGAGGCTAGTGTATTCCAACGCCCTAATCACAGTCAACACAAATCTATTTTGTAACAACAATATCATGGAATGAAATAGAATACATTAGAAAATGATAGTTTCCCCAAAAAATAATTTACAAGTGCACATTTGCCCACCTGATGATTTCGCGCTGCTGTGTTGAAAAATGAATAACTTTTTATCGAATTCATTGATGATCAGATACTTCAGTTGTAACTGGTTCTGTTTACATTTACATTTTAGTCATTTAGAGACGCTCTTATCCAGAGCGACTTACAGTTAGTGAATGCATATATGTTTTTTTGTGTTTTTTTTATACTGGTCCCTGTGGGAAACATCCCACATCCCTGCCGGCCAAACCCTCCCCCTACCTTGGACGACGCTGACCAATTGTGCGCCGCCCATGGGTCTCCCGGTCGCGGCCGGCTGCGACAGAGCCTGGACTCGAACCAGGATCTCTAGTGGCACAGCTAGCACTGCGATGCAGTGCCTTAGACCACTGCGCCACTGTTGCGCTCCATGTTTCCAGTTGATGGACAGCTTTAGCACTGTTCCAAACTTAGAATATCCTATTTTTTTAACAATAGCCTGTATAGATATCAAGATGTATCAGGTGCTGCAGCATGAGCTCATTCGTTGTCATGCTCTGCTGTGGTATCAAAAAAGATTATGCTTGTCACCAGTCATGTAAAATGACGTAGAATTGCATGAATTGCCTTAAAAGGCAATTTTTTTCTCGGACCTCAAATAAGATGATAGACTCATGCAGTGTTTTTATTATAATGGATATCTTTTCACCCCTACCCTTGTCCACGGTGGCCTGCGAATCCACAACCTTCTGGCTACTTTGACATGTAATGCTTACAAAACGAAGAACAGTTTGTAAAACTGCATATCTAAGGCTCTGGTCTGTCCTAGAGTGGAGGGTAAATGCAGGGTTCGATACTGTGATCGTTTGACTTGGTAGTGCGACAAACATTTTAAATTGATCACAAGGTAGCCAGTGAAAATGTTTTTACCTGTTCACATTAGTTTTTGGTTCACAATTAGCTTTTAATGTTTTATCATCCTGATTTATTCAAATAGTAATGTGCAATTGACCGAAAATAAGCCTACTTCCTGAAGAGGAAACAATGTCACGGAATGCCCCTGTCTGTGTGTGTGTGTGTGTGTGTGTGTGTGTGTAGGGCCTATAGCCTAGGTCTACCACGGAATGCCCCTGTCTGTGTGTGTGTGTGTGTGCAGTGTGTGTAGGGCCTATAGCCCTGGGTCTACCACGGAATGCCCCTGTCTGTGTGTCTGTGTGTGTGTGTGTGCAGTGCGTGTAGGGCCTATAGCCTAGGTCTACCACTTTGTGTAGGTGTTAGCGATGATAATGACAGCCTAACCGTCTTCGGCGAGATGGAAATGCAATTAAAAGGTAACTACGAAGTAGGCTGTGCCTACCTGGCAGAATCATGACTATTTGTATCAATCCAAGGGCCATTTGTTTTGAAAACTCCATCACAAGTGCTCTACAGACATGGGCGGCCCGTCCATAAGCTAGCTTTCCCCTAAAGTCAATGGAATTAAATAGCCAAAATGATATAGCCTAATTAGCCTGCTCTTATCTATATGGAAATAAAATACAATCATTCAAAATAGGCTACTACACAAGAAAGCATGATTTGGCCACAGAGGATCATTGGTTTCTTTTAAAAAATGGATTGCCTACGGTCGAAAGAGCCCGCAGTTTGGGCAGTGCTCGCAGCAAATACCCTGGTTTTTAATGTCAATGCAAATACCACATAGATTGTTGAGTTGTGACTGTCAGCGACAAGCAGAGAGGCCCAGCCAGGCATATTGCAATATTTCATCATAGTTCGGAAAGCTAATGACTATTGCTGTAAAGACTAATCTATACATCTGTCGTTTATAGTTATCAAAATTCTCAACTGAATTGATTAGTATAGCCTATCTTATTGGCACCAGCAGAGAGCATCGCCATATTACATTTACATTTTAGTCATTTAACAGACGCTCTTATCCAGAGCGACTTACAGTTAGTGCATACATTTTTTTTTCTTTTTTCATACTGGTCCCCCGTGGGAATTGAACCCACAACCCTGGCGTTGCAAGCGCCATACTCTACCAACTGAGTTACACGGGACTAGTGTAGTAATAAAGGCCTAGTTCACGAAAATGTATCCCCCCCAAAAATGTGGGGTTTATCAGGCAGCACCTTCAGCACCCCTACTTTCAGCACCTCATGTGTCTCTAAATCTCTTAAGCTCAGTGTCTGTCTAGTTCAGTGCCAGCTCCTCACAGGCATGCCTGGTGCTAAAATACGTTGAAAATATGTATTTTCCAGATGTTGAAATCAGGGTTGGGCTCAATTCCAATTCAATTCTTGAATTTGAATTTAATTTCAATGAAAGGACATATAATTTAATACAGTGAAATTCAATTAAATGTAAATGCCTCTTCAATTCCATTTTACGTGTCGTCTATATAAACATGCATCTTGTAAATAAAACATCAAACATGTTGTTATAGACAGTACCTGTTACGGATACAGGTATCCTGTGTTTTTGTGTGTTTTCTCTCCTTCTGCCCTAATCACAGGTGTCCTGTATGTTCCTGATTGGTGGTCGTTGAGGTGTCTCAAGCTGATTGACCAATCAGTGAACATTCCTGTGCATTGCACCACCTGTTACTCGTTTGTTCAATCACACAGCCCATTGTATAAAAGCCAGTCTTGTGTTTGTTGAGAGAGAGAGAATATTTCCGTTTAGGAGTATGGACACGGTGGTGTCCTGTTTTTAGTTACTCACTAAGTTGCTGTTTATTATGATTGGTAATTCTGTTAGACTACTGTTTTGTTATGTGAGTGCGGATACTGTGGTGTCCTGTGTATTGTGTACTACTTAATTGCTGATTACCCTGTTTGGTAGCTTTGTGTGTTTCTGGGAAAAGGGGAGTTTAAGCTAGTTGCCCTTGGGCGTACATTACCCGTAGGGAAGAAATCTGTCTAAAAAACACTAGTTAGACCTGAGCGGACCACCCACTGTACTTTTGTATGACTAGCAGTAGCCTAGCGGTTCTTCAGGCAGGCTAGATCAGTTTAGGGGTTTTACACTATTGTTTCATTTCTTGGGTCCTGCTCAGCCCTTTTTCCCAAACCCTTACCGTGTGTTCTGAAATAAACCATTTGTGTTTGACGGTAGTTCATGGTTGTTGTGTCACATTTGTTCTCACTGCTCCATGCCACACTCCTAATTTGCATAATTTATGTTACGGGTCTCATGTCCATCCACCCAGACGTTTAGAGCCACAGGGTTTGTAACATAAAGTGGGGGTTCGTCCGGGGATACTATCTATCCCATGCTACTCATGCAAATTAGTAAGTGTCTGGTTCAGTGTTGAGCTTGGCAGCGGTACTACCTGTTTTTTTTTGTGTTTAGTAGTCGACGGCTCCGTGTTGCTAGTAGGATGGCTACTTTTGAGTTAGAGGCATTTTTGGAAAACCCTACGTGGGGGTTTTTGAGAATTGCCGTAGAGTGGATCTACAGGCTTTGGCTGACCACTTTTCTTTACCCATACCGAGGGGTTTAGTGAAAGCAGAAGTTAGGGAAGTAGTGCTAGCGATATTGCTAAACGAGCGAGTGTGAGTTACCGCCACCTGAGTCTGCTGCCCTGTAGGGGATGTGGTTGCTACGCCTGTAAGCCCCATCAGTGTCTGAGGACGAGACTAAGGCTCCAGCCACATTGCCCGTTATGACCCACTCTCCCCACTGACTGACAGTGATGCCAGGATGGATGTCCGCTCGACACGGCTCCAAATGGAGGCGGAAGAGCGGGCACAAATCAGGCAAGACAAGCTGGAGATGCGTAAAATGGAGCTAGAGGCAGAACGGGAGACGCGTAAGCTAGAGGCAGAACAGGAGACGCGTAAGCTAGAGGCAGAACAGGAGACGCGTAAGCTAGAGGCAGAACAGGAGACGCGTAAGCTAGAGGCAGAACTGGAGACGCGTAAGATGGAAATGGAGATGCGTAAGATGGAACTGGAGGTGCGTAAATGGAACTAGAGGCAGAAACAGCGAGGTTAGTCTCTGCTAATACTATGCCTGCTAGTGAGCCATCCTCACCAGCTGTGTCATCTGCTACGTTGATATTAGTAGGCAGATCACCTTGGTACCTGTGTTCAGGGAGTCAGAGGTTGATTCCCTATTTCAGTGTGTTTGAACGTATAGCGGTAGCATTGAAATGGCCCGACGAGGTATGGTGCCTATTACTTCAGTGTAAACTAACAGGTAAAGCCCAAGAGGTTCTGGCAGCGCTACCTCTTGAAGACAGTTTGAATTATGAAGTGGTCAAGCTACTGTTCTTCGTGCCTATGAGCTTGTTCCTGAGGCATATCGACAAAGATTTAGGGTCTCATAAAAAGTCTCCTACTCAGACTTATGTGGAGTTTGCTAGAGACAAAGGAAATCTGTTTGACAAATGGCACAGTGCTAGTAAGGTAACTGATTTTAACTCTCACGGAGTTAATCTTGTTAGAAGAGTTTAAAAATTGCTTACCGAACGCATTGTAGTTTATCTGAACGAACAGAAAGTATCCTCACTGTCGGGCTGCCTGTATTGGCAAACGAGTTTGTGTTGACGCATAAGAGCGTGTTTTCGCCTCGCACGGAGAGCAGGGCTGCGGAGTTGCTAACTTTTAGTCCTAGTCTGACCAGCAGTACGTCCAGCACGCCCAAAAGATGTGCGTCACTGTTTCTATTGTCATAAGGTGGGACATATGGTTAATGATTGCTTTCTGCTAAAACGCAAACCGGGGATGCCTCAGCACACCAGGCCGCCAACGTGGTGTTAGGCTGATTCGCACGCGGTTGTAAGGCCGGAATCAAGACAGAGGCCTCATAGTGAATGTGGTTTGAAAGTCCCTGTCCCAGATCACAGTTATGAACCGTTCATTTTTGAGGGGTTTGTTTCTATAGCAGATGACGAAGCGCCTCAGCTCCAGTTAGAATCCTCAGAGATACTGGTGCGGGCGCAGTCGTTCATACTCGCTGATGTGTTGCCCTTGTCCAGTAATACATATTGTGGTTCCAGTGTGTTAGTACAAGGAATTTAAATGGGATTTGTTCCAGTGCCATTGCACTTTGTGAACGTATACTCTGAGTTAGTCAGTGGATTGTTCAGAGTTGGCGTACGTCCTATGTTGCCAGTAAAAGGTGTGACATTTATAATGGGCAACGATATTGCCGGAGGAAAGGTAATACCATATTGGAGGTATTGGATAAAAGTGACCAGTCTCTCTCCGAGGAGCTGGCACAGGGTTATCCAGATGTGTTTCCGCTTGTGCTGTCACACGTGCTCAGCAACCGACAAGTGGGTGAAGTGATAGATTTGTCTGACACGATTCTATTCAGAGAGTGTGACTCAGAGCATAGTTCGGGTGCTACCTCTGGTGCTGGTGCAGTCTGACCAACAGCCCAGAGAAAGGAAGAAGGATGTGGAACTTGTTGCTGAGGCAATACAGTTACCAGTTACTCGTGAGCAGCTGATCGCTAACTAACAGGTTGACATTAGCCTGGCTAAATGTTTTTTCTAGTGTTGTCTCAGAGGAGGAGCTAAAGAAGGAAAACATGGCATATTTCATTGATGGTAATCTCCTCATGCGTAAATGGACATCCCATGTTGACGCTGGCGGAGATTGGAATGCTGTTTACCAAATAGTGATTCCTACAGCCTTTCGACAAAATGTTTTATCCCTCGCTCATGATCACCAGTGGTCCGGACATCTGGGAGTCACCAAGACTTATGATCGTGTTTTGCGACATTTCTTTTGGCCTGGCTTAAAACAAGATGTGGCTCGGTTCTGTCGGACTTGCCACACCTGTCAAGTAGTTGGGAAACCGAACCAGGTTATTTCCCGCGCCTCTTTGTCCATACCGCCATAGGTGAACCATTCGAACATGTGATGGTTGATTGTGTTGGACCATTACCAAAAACAAAATCTGGTAACCAGTTTATGTTGACAATTATGTGTGTGGCTACCAGGTACCCAGAGGCCATTCCTCTGCGAAGGATTACTGCTCCGGTGGTGAGTAAAGCGTTGATCAATTTCTTCTCAACTTTTTGGATTACCTAAGGTGATACAAACTGATCAGGGTACGAATTTTTCTAAACTTTTCAAACAAGTGTTAAACTTGTCAGTTATACACCGTGTGTCAAGCGCATATCACCCAGAGTCTCAGGGGTGCGCTTGAACGCTGGCATCAGACCGAAGTCTATGTCTGTGAATATTGCTTGAATCTGAGAAAGATTGGGATGAGGGAGTTCCTCTAGTGTTGTTTGCTGTCCGTGAGACAGCACAGGAATCCCTAGGTTCAGCCCAGCTGAACTGGTGTTTGGACACACCATGAGAGGACCTATGGAAAGTCCTTAAGGATCAGTTTTTGTCACAAGAGCTGTGTGTGAAAGAAAATGTGTGGACTACGTTAGATCGCTTTCGGAGCGCCTACATGCTGCCTGTGTTCTAGCAAAGGAAGCGCTGTCTTCCTCACAGAAACGGATGAAACGACACTCATGACACACAGGCTGTTTCTCGCTCACTGCAGCCAGGTGACCGAAGTTTTGTATTGTTGCCTGTGCTAGAGCTGCCATTGCCAGCACGCTTTCTCTGGTCCTTATGTCATTGAAAAGAAACCAACTGAAACTGACTAGGTGATACAGATCCTGATAGAAAACGCCAATCTCGTGGTGGCCACGCTAACATGTTGAAGACATACCACACCAGACCCCCACTCAGGTAGACAGTCCAGAGAAACTGGCCGAGTCGGCTGTCTCTATTGCTGCTACGGCTGTAGTGGGAGGTCATGGTAATGATGTGGACGGAGATGGTTTGGAGCTGCGCAATACTCAGCAGCAGTGTGCTAGATTGCCCAATTCAGAGATGCTGCTGTCTCTCCCGTCAAGCCTGATTCATTTAACGGACAGACAGTCAGATGATATTGTGAGACTATTACACAGCTTTCCAGGTCTTTTTAATGATGTTCCTACATGTACAAAATGTGTTAGAACATGACATTAATGTTAGAAACGCTGCACCTATCAAGCAACATCCTTATCGTGTCAACGTCGCCAAGAGAAAGATCATGAGGGGTGAGGTCGGTTATTTGCTGGAGAATAACCTGGCTATGCCAAGTTCAAGTCCTTGGAGTTCTCCGTGCATTCTGGTTCCTAAACCTGATGGGACATCCAGATTATGTACGGACTATCGGAAAGTCAATGCTGTCACAGTGCCCGACTCGTTCCCGTACCCAGACTGGGATGACTGTATTGATACTGTTGGTGCTGCTACTTATGTAACCAAACTAGATCTTCTAAAAAGGTTACTGGCAGGTGCCGTTAACCCCACGTGCCTCCGACATCTCTGCCTTTGTGACCCCAGATCACTTCCTACAATATGCTGTCATGGCATTTGGGATGCGGGAATGCACCAGCCACTTTCCAACGCCTGGTTAACACAGTATTGGCTGGAGTTCCTAATTGTAGTGCTTACCTTGATGATCTGGTCATTTATTCAACTGAGTGGTCTGATCATGTTAAAACTCTAAGGGTAGTGTGTGAACGATCTAGCAACCGCTTCTCTAACCCTGAACTTAGCAAAGTGCGAGTTTGGGGAAGGCCACTGTTACTTATCTTGGTAAACAGGTCGGCCATGGTCAGGTGCGCCCTGTAGATGCCAAGGTCTCCGCTATAAACGCATTTCCAGCACCTACCACCAGAAGAGAGCTCGCCGTTTTTTTAGGGATGGTTGGCTACTACCGTAGTTTCTGTAAAAATTTCTCTGCGTAGTTGCTCCATTAACGGATTTGCTCAGTCCGCGAGAAAATTTGTATGGTCTGAAGATTGTTGTATTGCTTTCAACACTGCTAAAGCACTCTTATGTAGTACTCCTGTTCTTGCTGCGCCAGATTTTGAACAACCGTTTAAACTGGAGGTAGATGCAAGTGCCAGAGGTGCTGGCGCTGTTCTACTGCAGCAAGACCAGAGTGGAGTGGACCATCCTGTCTGTTATTTTTCACGGAAATTTAACAAATGTCAGACAAACTATTCCACCATTGAACAAGAAGCTCTAGCTTTGTTGTTAGCTCTGCAATACTTTGAAGTTTATGTTGGTTCCAGTGCATTACCAGTGATAGTGTATACTGACCATAACCCCTAGTTTTTCTCCACCGGATGTACAACGGCAGAACCAACGCCTTATGCGTTGGGCACTTGTCGTGCAAAATTATAATTTGGAGATCCGCCACAAAAAGGGGTTGATAATGTGTTGGCAGATGCTTTGTCTCGTGTGTAATGATCTAGGTTTTTTTTGTTATCCCGCAGGATGTTTTGTGAATTTGGGTGTTGTGGATAGTCGTGTGTCGCAAAACCATTGTGGTTTGCTCTTTTAGTGGTGGGAGTGTTACGGATACAGGTATCCTGTGTTTTTGTGTGTTTCTCTCCTTCTGCCCTAATCACAGGTGTCCTGTATGTTCCTGATTGGTGGTCGTTGAGGTGTTCGCTGATTGGACCAATCAGTGAACATTCCTGTGCATTGCACCACCTGTTACTCGTTTGTTCAATCACACATCCCATTGTATAAAAACCAGTCTTGTGTTTGTTGACAGAGAGAGAATATTTCCGTATGTGAGTATGGACACGGTGGTGTCCTGGTTTTGATTACTCACTAAGTTGCTGTTTACTATGATTGGTACTTCTGCTAGACTACTGTTTTGTATGTGAGTAATGGATACTGTGATGTCCTTTGTTTAGAGTACTCACTAAGTTGCTGGTTACTCTGTTTGGTAACTATTGTGTGTTTCTGGGAAAAGGGGAGTTTGAGCTAGCTGCCCTTGGGCATACATTTCCCGTAGAAAGAACTGTCTATAAACACTAGTTAGACCTGAGCGGACCACCCACTGTATTTTTGTATGGTAGCTGTAGCCTAGTGGTTCTTGAGGCAGGCAAGATCAGTTTAGGGGTGTTTTACACTATTGTTTCATTTCTTGGGTCCTGCTCAGCCCTTTTTCCCAATCCTTTACCGTGTGTTCAGAAATAAACCACTTGTGTTTGACGGTAGTTCATGGTAGTTGTGTCCTATTTGTTCTCACTGTTCCATGCCACACTCCTAATTTGCATAATTTATGTTACGGGTCTCATGTCCATCCACCCTAGACGTTTAGAGCCACGGGGTTCGTAACACTGCGCTATATGAGTTTATAAAAATAGCCATCTCTATTGATAATCTTATAGTGCAACACAAGGCATCCACAGTCCGGGAGTCCTCGATCACTGGTCCTATGCAATCGACAGAGCGGAGGAGAGAATCTGAGGAGGAACCTATGCAACTGGGACGGTCACCTCTACAAGGTTCGGTGAGACAACAACGCCGCAAGACGGACTATGCCTGTATTGTGGTCAGTCGGGTCATTTCGTTCGTCAATGTCCGGTACGACCTAACCGTACACCACGGATATCGCCGAACTGCCAAACCGGTGAGTGAGAATCAAGTTTTGAACATTACATCGAAACAAATGTATGTGCAAACAGCTACCTTATCTGTCGGAGAGAAAATGAGCAGGTTGGAAGGACTTATTGATTCCGGGAGCGGCTGCCAGCTTTCTGGATATTGGTCTTGCTGAGGAGTTGGGAGTTCAACTTATCCCAATTCAACCTCCCCTGCGAGTCAACGCGCTAGACGGGTGAGCCCATGGGCACTGGGTTCATTACGCACCGTACAGAGGCAATCCAAGTTACAAGTGGGCTCCATACACCAGGAGAACATCTTTTTTTTCGTCATCTCACCCACGGGAGCCACTAGTTCTCGGCCACCCCTGGCTCATCCTCCATGATCCGGTCATCTCCTGGAAATCTGGCGATATCACAGCTTGGAGTGAGGTATGTAGGGCAGAGTGCCTCAATTTACCGTGCAAAATGTCTACTGTGGAGGATGCGCAGGGTGCGGTGTCTACTGTGGTCCCTACAGAATACCAGGATTACGCGCAGGTGTTCTCAAAGGAGAGGGCTACCGTGTTACCACCTCATCGGGCCTGGGACTGTGGGATTGATCTGCTATCCGGAGCTACACCTCCTCGTGGAAGAATCTACCCGTTGTCACAGCCGGAACGAGAAGCGATGAGCCAGTATATTGATGAGGCGCTACAGGAAGGGGCCATTCGCCCATCGACGTCTCCCGCCGCATCCAGTTTTTTTCTTTGTGAAGAAAAAGGATGGCGGACTGTGTCCCTGTATAGACTATCGAGGGTTGAACGATATTACCATCAAAAATCGTTACCCTCTTCCTTGATTCCAGCAGCCCTTGAACAGGTGGGACAGGCCTCCATGTACAGTAAACTGGTCCTCAGGAGTGCGTACAATCTGGTGCGATAGAGAGGGGGGATGAATGGAAGACCGCCTTCATCACACATCGAGGACACTACGAATATTGTGTCATGCCCTATGGACTTACCAACGCGCCCTCAGTATTCCAGGCGTTCATGAATGACATTTTCAGGGACATGATTGATCGATTTGTTATAGTGTACATTGATGACATCCTAATATATTCTAACTATCTGAGTGAACATGTGTCCCATGTACGACAGGTTCTGGATCGGCTCCTACAACATTCTCCGTTCGTGAAGGCAGAAAATAGTGAATTCCATGTCACTACGATTTCCTTCCTTGGGGCCATACTCACTCCCGACGGGGTTAAACTGGATGAATCCAAGGTACAAGCGGTACAAGACTGGCCTCAACCCCAGACAGTGAAGGAGCTCCAGAGGTTCTTAGGGTTTGCCAATTACTATAGACGGTTCGTATGTATTTCAGCACAACCGCAGCGCCCTGTCGGCGATGACCAGCTACAAGGGTCGCGGTCTGAACTGGACGGAGGGGGCAGTGCGTGGCGTTTGAGACGTTGAAACAACGTTTTACCACCGCTCCTATTCTATGTCAGCCGGACCCTACCTTACCGTTTATCGTGGAAGTGGACGCTTCGGAGGTTGGAGTTGGAGCCGTGGTTATCCCAACGCCAAGGTGAGCCGCCTAAATCACGACCCTGTGCTTTCTTCTGAAGGAAACTGAATTCTGCCGAGCAGAACTATGACGTGGGTAATCGGGAATTACTGGCGGTGAAGTTAGCACTGGAGGAGTGGAGACATTGGTTGGAGGAGCAGAGCATCCGTTCCAAGTGCTCACGGACCACCGCAACCTGGAGTATCTTCACAGTGCCAAACGACTGAACTCCCGACAGGCAAGATGGTCTTTATTCTTCAACCGTTTCCGATTCACTGTCTCTTATATCCCCGGGTCCAAGAATGGTAAGGGCGGACGCGCTTTCCCGACGTTCGAGCACCGGAAAGACCCGTGGAGCCAGAACCTATTCTCCCCATGAGTTACCGTGCTGGTCCGGTGAGGTGGGCTATTGATGACACGATTCAGGAGAGCTTACAAGCGGAACCAGCCCCTCCAGAAACCCCGGGGTCTAAGGTGTTTGTGCCAGCTCATCTTCGACCTCAACTGATGGAATGGTGCCACACGTCGCTGGGATCTGGTCATCCCGGAATCCCTCGAACTACACGACTCATCAGCCGAAAATACTGGTGGGATTCCTCACAGATGATGTCAGAGACTATGTCTTATCCTGTCCAGTATGTGCTCAGTCCAAGGTACCTGCGCACTACCGAGGGTAAGCTGATGCCATTGCCAACTCCTCAACGACCATGGTCGCACATTGCTATTGACTTTGTTACTGACCTACCAGAATCAGAGGGCCATACTGTAATTCTCGTGGTCATCGATCGCTTTCTCCAAGATGTGCCGGTTAGTACCCATGACCCGTTTACCCAGGTGTTCCGGCAGTTTGGTGTCCCGGAGGATATTGTTTCCGACCGGGACCCCCAGTTTGTATCCCGGTATGGAAGGCCTTCTGCGAACGCTTGGGCATCTCGGTTAGCCTAACCTCCGGATCTCAACCCCAGGCCAATGGGCAGACAGAACGGCTCAACCAGGAAATTGGGAAATATCTACGGCAACAATGTTCGCGGCAGCCGCAAGAGTGGAGTCGATTCCTTCCTTGGGTAGAGTATGCTCAGAACTCACTCATTCACACCTCCCACGCTTAACGCCCTTCCAGTGTGTTCTAGGGTATCAACTCCCCCTGTTCCCGTGGGATACCGCATCAGGGATGGTACCGGCGGTGGACGAGTGGTTCCGCTCGGAGTGCGCAGGTCTGGGAGACGGCCCATCAACATCTCAGTCAAGCCTCACAACAGCAAAAGACCTACGCCGACCGACGCCAGAGACCTACTCCCACTTATCAACCCGGCAACGAGTGTGGCTGTCTACCCGAGACCTGCGGTTCCGACGGAGCTGCAAGAAGCTCCAACCCAGGTACATTGGTCCTTTCAAAGTTCAGAGACGTATTAACCCTGTCACCCACCGTCTGTTACTCCCTCGACACTACAGGATAAACCCTACGTTCCACGTCTCCCTGTTGAAACCTGTCCATTATAGCCCGATGTATCCACCAATCGCTCAACAACCTACTACACCACCTTTGGAGGATGAACAGGACACCACCTATACAGTCCACGAGATACTGGAGTCAAGACGGAGACGTAGGGGGCATTGAATATCTCGTGGACTGGGAGGGATATGGACCTGAGGAACGGTCCTGGGTTCCGGCTAAGGACATACTGGATCCCGCTCTCAAGGCCACTTTCCACGCTGAGCACCCAGATCATCCAGGACCCCGACCCAGAGGAAGACCACCTGGTAGAGGTAGAAGGCCGTCAGGAGCCGGCCCTGGGGAGGGGGGATACTGTAAGGGATCGGGGGTTGGCTGGGTCTAGACAGAGTCTGACACTTCCCCGATCTACAGAGAGGGGGAGTCATCAGACTTCGATCTGGTTCACCTGAGTTCTGAGCACACCTGTCAGTAATTAGTGTAGGATTTAAGGTGTGCTCAGAAGCTCAGTCGGGCTGTGAGGTATTGTTCCATTGTGACTTGCTAAGCGTTTTGTTCCGAGAGAGAGAGAGAGAGTTTGTTGTTTTTGATTACCCGTGTATCCGACCTGTGCCTTGTTGTTTGACTCCCGAATTGCTTAATCCTCTGCTTGCCTACCCAGTGATTACCATCCTGTGCCTGTGCCCTCGACTACGACTAAGCCCGCTCCCCTTGGTACCTCTGCCTGTCTCTGCCTGGCCCGGTTTTACCACAGCCCGCCCGACCACGATTAAGCTATTCCCTTGTCTGTACTCTAATAAAGCATCGCTATTCTGCGATTGGATCTTACCACTCTGTCCGAGTATTCATTACAACTACTATCCCAATGTATACATTCTACCAATATTCTCTATATCTCACAAGGTCCAGATCTGAAATGGTGTCTTCATTTTTTAAAGGTCATAACCATGTGTGTGAGGTGTTGTACAAAGTGTACTATTGGGATGTAAACTCAAAATGTAATACATTTCTACTCTATATCTGACATGGTCCAGATGTCTTCTTTTTTTTAAAGCCCGTAACCGTGTGTGAGGTGTGTACTTTTGTTTCAAAGTAGATTTGTTTAAGAATACCAAGAAACACTGTGTCCCTGATTTAGGCCACTGCAGGACAAGATTAATCATTAAAAACTATACCGTATGAACAACTGGCAGTGTCCAGGACCAGTGATTCAAGTCTGAATCACCGTCCCTAATGGCACCCTATTCCCTACATAGTGCACTACTTTAGACCAGGACCAATAGGGCTGTAGTAGTGCACTATATAGGGTGCCATTTGAGGAGGCAGACTGAGTGTTATCCAGTCTTCTCTCTCTCTCTCTCTCTCTCTCTCTCTCTCTCTCTCTCTCTCTCTCTCTCTCTCTCTCTCAGGCTGTTAGGTTAATGGATTATGGAAACCTACTGAGAATCTGCCCTACAGAGAGAACTACAAATTAACATGACTAAACTATTTTAGTAAAAGGAAATTGCATTAAACCGTGTTAAAAACATTTCCATGTTGTTCTCTCGCTCTGTTTGCAGGACTAGAAATCGGGTTTAAATCAGGTCAATATAGCCAGAGAATGAATTATATATCCTCAAAACGTAGACACATGTCCGTCCACATGCTGGCTCAAACCTAACCCTAACCCAACCCTGTCCCTAACCCTAACCCAACCCTGTCCCTAACCCTGTCCCTAACCTAACCCTGTCCCTAACCTAACCCTGTCCCTAACCCTAACCCTAACCCAACCCTGTCCCTAACCCTAACCCCAACCCTGTCCCTAACCCTATCCCTAACCCAACCCTGTCCCTAACCCTATCCCTAACCCTAACCCAACCCTATCCCTAACCCTAACCCAACCCTGTCCCCTAACCCTAACCCTAATCCAACCCTGTCCCTAACCCTAACCCAACCCTGTCCCTAACCCTAACCCTAACCCAACCCTGTCCCTAACCCTAACCTTAACCCTAACCCAACCCTGTCCCTAACCCTAACCCTAACCCTAACCCTACCCCTAATCCAACCCTGTCCCTAACCCTAACCCAACCCTGTCCCTAACCCTGTCCCTAACCTAACCCTGTCCCTAACCCTAACCCAACCCTGTCCCTAACCCTAACCCCCAACCCTGTCCCTAACCCTATCCCTAACCCAACCCTGTCCCTAACCCTGTCCCCTAACCCTAACCCAACCCTAACCCTAACCCAACCCTGTCCCTAACCCTAACCCTAACCCAACCCTGTCCCTAACCCTAACCCTATCCTAACCCTAACCCTAACCCTAACCCTACCCCAACCCTGTCCCTAACCCTAACCCAACTCTATCCCTAACCCTGTCCCTAACCCTAACCCTATCCCAACCCTATCCCTAACCCTAACCCTAACCCTAACCCTAACCCTATCCCAACCCTATCCCTAACCCTAACCCTATCCCAACCCTATCCCTAACCCTAACCCAACCCTGTCCCTAACCCTAACCCTAACCCAACCCTGTCCCTAACCCTAACCCAACCCTGTCCCTAACCCTAACCCTAACCCAACCCTGTCCCCTAACCCTAACCCTAACCCTAACCCAACCCTGTCCCTAACCCTAACCCTAACCCAACCCTGTCCCTAACCCTAACCCAACCCTGTCCCTAACCCTAACCCAACCCTGTTCCTAACCCTATCCCTAACCCAACCCTGTCCCTAACCCTAACCCTGTCCCTAACCCAACCCTAACCCAACCCTGTCCCTAACCCTAACCCAACCCTAACCCTAACCCAACCCTGTCCCTATCCCTATCCCAACCCTAACCCTAACCCCTAACCCTAACCCTAACCCAACCCTGTCCCTAACCCTAACCCTGTCCCTATCCCTAACCCAACCCTGTCCCCTAACCCTAACCCTAACCCAACCCTGTCCCTAACCCTAACCCTAACCCAACCCTGTCCCCAACCCTGTCCCTAACCCTAACCCTGTCCCTAACTCCAACCCTATCCCTAACCCAACCCTGTCCCTATCCCTAACCCTAACCCTAACCCATCCCTGTCCCTAACCCTATCCCTAGCTCCAAGCAGCAGCACTGTGGAAAGGACTTATGCCAAGTTGTTTGGATGAATTGTGATCTGCATGATTTTTAACAAGCAACTCCACTCTACTACAAAGTTCATATTCAATGTGATAAAAACAACTTGTTCCTTACTTTTTATTTTGTTTTTAGAAACCACTTTTCAGACCTTGTTTTTCCATTACCACATTTAAATGTACCCCTTGATTTCTGTTGAAATATTTAGTGTTTGTGTGTGTATCTTGTTGCCTAGTTTCCAGCAGAAGGGATCCAGGTGGGTATCTGAAGTTCAATTGATCCTGATTGTTTACAGGTTTGATGCCAGGAACAACTAGTGAAGAAATCGACACACAAGAGCTTTCATTGGTTCTATGGTTGGTTCAACTAGATATGTATTCTGTACCTCATTATAGATCCATCTGTGGTTGGTTCAGCTAGATATGTATTATGTACCTCATTATAGATCCATCTGTGGTTGGTTCAGCTAGATATGTATTCTGTACCTCATTATAGATCCATCTGTGGTTGGTTCAACTAGATATGTATTCTGTACCTCATTATAGATCCATCTGTGGTTGGTTCAGCTAGATATGTATTCTGTAAAACAGTAATGCTCATTCGTTCATTAACACAATTATAATTAGTTGGATCCTAAACATATCCCCATTTTCCTTCATCAAGAAAACTGTTGTTGTTTATGAATTAACTTTGTCTGAAGGAGATGACTAGCCTGGTGGCCAGTCTGTTCTTGCTTTCTTGACAACTCTTTATGGAATTGTCATGTTTGACTTGACAATGACAAGCTAGGAGTTGGCACTACTCTATAGTAAAGCAAAATAAACATTTAAAAGGTTTTTTAAATGTTGGCTTTTTCCCTAAACGCTGATATCACAGCTTTATCTCTTTGGCACAGAGGAAAAAGTATGAAAACAACAATCGCTCTAACAATGAACTGAGCTATATATTATAAAAATAAAGCAAACTGGATGGAATATGGGGAAAAATGCACAAAATTATTTTTAATCTTCAACATAGGATTGCTACCAAAAATAATTTAATGAAACTGGTTACAATTGACGGAGTCACCCATGATTCACCAAATGATATTTTGAAGGAGGAAACAAAGTACTTTAACCATATGTTTTATTTTCAGTCGCCTCCATCTCCTCTAACTGAAGCTAATTGTAGAGATTTTTATTCTATTGATAATGTCAAATTAACAGCCACACAGAAAGACTCATGTGAAGGTGAAATTACAGAGGAGGAACTTCTGGATGCAATTAAAGACTTTATGTCCGGAAAAACTCCAGGGTTGGATGGCATAGCAGTCGAGGTATACCTGTCACGATCGTTGAAGGAGGAGGACCAAGGCGCAGCGTGAAATGCGAACATACTTTTATTTATATTCACCACACGAACAAAACAACAAAACGATAACGTGACGTCCTTGGTTACATACACAAACCAACACGGAACACAAACACAATGAAACTACACACCCTGGCTCAACATAACAGAGTCCCAGAGCCAGGGCGTGACAATACCAAACCTTTTTTGATATGCTAAAAGGACCGTTATTAGCATGTTTTAACCACTCCTATGTAAATGGTAGATTATCTGACACTCAAGAAGAAGGTCTGATCTCATTTTTACTGAAACAAGATACAAGTGGAAAATATAAAGACCCAGTCCATTTAAAAAATTGGAGGCCCCTTACACTTCAGTGTTGTGATTCAAAAAGTATAGCAAAATGTATAGCGCATAGAATTAATAAGGTATTGTCGGATATTATTCATTCTAATCAGACAGGTTTTTTACATGGAAGATACATTGGAGATAATATAAGGCAAGTATTGGAAACAATAGAACACTATGGAAAATATGGGAAACCAGGCCTGCTATTCATAGCAGACTTCGAAAAGGCATTTGATAAAGTTCGACTGGGGTTTACATATAAATGCCTGGAGCATTTCAATTTTGGAGAATCTCTTATAAAATGGGTCAAAATCATGTATAGTAACCCTAGGTGTAAAATAGTAAATAATGGCTATTTCTCAGAAAGTTTTAAACTGTCAAGAGGAGTGAAACAAGGTTGTCCACTATCGGCATATCTATTTATTGTGGCCATCGAGATGTTAGCTATTAAAATCAGATCCAATAATAATATCAGAGGATTAGAAATCCAGGGCTTAAAAACAAAGGTGTCATTGTACGCTGATGATTCATGTTTTCTTTTAAATCCACAACTAGAATCCCTCCACAGCCTCATAGAGGATCTAGATACATGTTCTAACCTCTCTGGATTACAACCAAATTATGACAAATGTACTATATTACGTATTGGATCACTAAAAAATAGAATTTTTACATTACCATGTAGTTTACCAATACAATGGTCTGATGGTGATGTGGATATACTCGGAATACATATCCCAAAGGAAATAAATGATCTCACTTCAAAACATTTTAATAGAAAGTTAGCAAAAATAGATAAGATCTTGTTACCATGGAAAGGTAAATACCTGTCAATTTGTGGAAAAATCACCCTGATTTAACTCTTTAGTATTATCCCAGTTTACCTATTTGCTTATGGTCTTGCCTACGCCTAGCAAACAGTTTTTAAAATTATATGAGAAAAATATATTCCAATTTATTTGGAACGGCAAGCCACATAAAATTATATGGGCCTATTTATACAATGAATATGAATTCAGACATAAATTATTAAATATTAAAGCATTAGACCTATCACTAAAAGCTTCAGTCATACAAAAGTTATACTTAAATCCGAACTGGTTCTCAAGCAAATTAGTAAGATTGTCTCACCCAATTTTCAAGAATGGCCTTTTTCCATTTATTCAGATTACAACCACTCATTTTCAGTTATTTGAAAAGAAATCATCTCCTAAATACCACTATTTCTAAAACAAGCCATAGAAAGTTGGTTGCAATTTCAATTTAATCCTCCAGAAACGACAGAACAAATAATGCAACAAATATTGTGGTTAAATTCAAATATACTAATTGACAAAAAAACTAAAAAAGGTATAATCTTCGTAAATGATATCATCGGTAGGAATGGTGGAGTTATGTCGCACATGCAGCTAACAAAAACATATGGAAATGTCTGCTCTACCCAAAATACAACCAAATAATTGCATCCTTACCGCAAAAATTGAAGAGGAAAGTGGAAGGGGGAGAAAGTAAGGAACTTGTCTGTCGGCCTTGCATTAAAAACATAATTGGTTAAGGAAAACTGTGATAAATAAAAAAGTATATCAGTTTCATTTAAGGACCAAAGGATTGACAGCCGTCCCATATAGATTGCAAAATAGTTGGGAGATTTTTGACGTACCGATCCCATGGCATAGTGTTTATGAACTGACACGCAAAACGCACCAGATTCAAAAATTAGAATCTTTCAATGTAAATTATTATATAAAATTCTTGCTACCAATAGAATGTTATTTACAGTGGGGAAAAAAGTATTTAGTCAGCCACCAATTTTGCAAGTTCTCCCACTTAAAAAGATGAGAGAGGCCTGTAATTTTCATCATAGGTACACGTCAACTATGACAGACAAATTGAGAAAACAAAATCCCGAAAATCACATTGTAGGATTTTAATGAATTTATTTGCAAATTATGGTGGAAAATAAGTATTTGGTCACCTACAAACAAGCAAGATTTCTGGCTCTCACAGACCTGTAACTTCTTCTTTAAGAGGCTCTTCTGTCCTCCACTCGTTACCTGTATAAATGGAACCTGTTTGAACTTGTTATCAGTATAAAAGACACCTGCCCACAACCTCAAACAGTCACACTCCAAACTCCACTATGGCCAAGACCAAAGAGCTGTGTCAAAGGACACCAGAAACAAAATTGTAGACCTGCACCAGGCTGGGAAGACTGAATCTGCAATAGGTAAGCAGCTTGGTTTGAAGAAATCAACTGTGGGAGCAATTATTAGGAAATGGAAGACATACAAGACCACTGATAATCTCCCTCGATCTGGGGCTCCACGCAAGATCTCACCCGTGGGGTCAAAATGATCACAAGAACCACACGGGGGGACCTAGTGAATGACCTGCAGAGAGCTGGGACCAAAGTAACAAAGCCTACCATCAGTAACACATTACGCCGCCAGGGACTCAAATCCTGCAGTGCCAGACGTCCCCCTGCTGAAGCCAGTACATGTCCAGGCCCCGTCTGAAGTTTGCTAGAGTGCATTTGGATGATCCAGAAGAGGATTGGGAGAATGTCATATGGTCAGATGAAACCAAAATAGAACTTTTGGTAAAAACTCAACCTGAGTCGTGTTTGGAGGACAAAGAATGCTGAGTTGCATCCAAAGAACACCATACCTACTGTGAAGCATGGGGGTGGAAACATCATGCTTTGGGGCTGTTTTTCTGCAAAGGGACCAGGACGACTGATCTGTGTAAAGGAAACAATGAATGGGGCCATGTATCGTGAGATTTTGAGTGAAAACCTCCTTCCATCAGCAAGGGCATTGAAGATGAAACGTGGCTGGGTCTTTCAGCATGACAATGATCCCAAACACACCGCCCGGGCAACGAAGGAGTGGCTTCGTAAGAAGCATTTCAAGGTCCTGGAGTGGCCTAGCCAGTCTCCAGATCTCAACCCCATAGAAAATCTTTGGAGGGAGTTGAAAGTCCGTGTTGCCCTAGCGACAGCCCCAAAACATCACTGCTCTAGAGGAGATCTGCATGGAGGAATGGGCCAAAATACCAGCAACAGTGTGTGAAAACCTTGTGAAGACTTACAGAAAACGTTTGACCTGTGTCATTGCCAACAAAGGGTATATAACAAAGTATTGAGAAACTTTTGTTATTGACCAAATACTTATTTTCCACCATAATTTGCAAATAAATTCATTAAAATCCTACAATGTGATTTTCTGGATTTTTTTTCTCATTTTGTCTGTCATAGTTGACGTGTACCTATGATGAAAATTACAGGCCTCTCTCATCTTTTTAAGTGGGAGAACTTGCACAATTGGTGGCTGACTAAATACTTTTTTCCCCCCACTGTATATGGTGGATACAATCTTCCCAGCTCTGCAGATTTTGCTGTGAAGAGACAGGAATGGCTAAAGGATTGCAATGTTTACCTGGAGCTAACCTTGCAGATAGCATTGCTGGGTGATCTGAAAAGTCATAGTCAATCGATCAATAATATAATAATACTTTTAGCAAAAATGTTTATTTTTAATTCACAATCTGTAGAAACAATGAGAATAGGAATGTTCAGAACTTTGTAAAACATCACAGTACAGTTGAAATATATATGGCAAATAGAAATCCTATATGGATGGTGTTAAGAGATAGATGGGAGGTATTGAATAGAGTTGAAGGATGGGACTAATAACAAATAACAACAAATAATAACAAGATAACTAATAACGTAAGCATACTGTGTCCATAATAAGTATATAGGTTGTAGGTTGGGAGCTTTTGGGAATGAGCACAGTTAGAAAGATATGGCATATAGAAGCAAACCGGATGGACATCATGAAAATGATCGGAGAGGTTGAGCGTAGAGGAAGTTCAGGAGTAAAAACAAACAAAATAGAATTATTGTAAAATTGACTGTGTCCATAAAATGTATATAGTAAGTATAAGCTGGAAGTAGAGGCCTAAGCATTGTTGTTCACTAGTTTACTCCAATTAGGGAAAGGGGTTGGAAAGTAATAAAGGGGAATATATATTTTTTAAAGGATATGTACTGTATGTATGTACAGTGAGGGAAAAAGTATTTGATCCCCTGCTGATTTTGTACGTTTGCCCACTGACAAAGAAATGATAGTCTATCATTTTAATGGTACAGTGAGGGAAAAAAGTTTTTGATCCCCTGCTGATTTTGTACGTTTGCCCACTGACAAAGAAATTATCAGTCTATAATTTTAATGGTTGGTTTATTTGAACAGTGAGAGACAGAATAGCAACAAAAAAATCCAGAAAAAAGCATTTCAAAAATGTTATAAATTGATTTGCATTTTAATGAGGGAAATAAGTATTTGACCCCTTCTCAATCAGAAAGATTTCTGGCTCCCAGGTGTCTTTTATACAGGTAACGAGCTGAGATTAGGAGCACACTCTTAAAGGGAGTGCTCCTAATATCAGTTTGTTACCTGTATAAATGACACCTGTCCACAGAAGCAATCAATCAATCAGATTCCAAACTCTCCACCATGGCCAAGACCAAAGAGCTCTCCAAGGATGTCAGGGACAAGATTGTAGACCTACACAAGGCTGGAATGGGCTACAAGACCATCGCCAAGCAGCTTGATGAGAAGGTGACAACAGTTGGTGCGATTTTTCGAAAATGGAAGCAACACAAAAAAACTGTCAATCACAAAATCAGCAGGGGATCAAATACTTTTTTCCCTCACTGTATTTGTGTATGTATGTGTGTATATATGTATATATATGTATATATATATATGTGTGTATATGCATGTGTATGTGTATTATCTCCCCAGTGGCTCAGTGGTCTACTAGAGATCCTGGTTCAAATCCAGGCTCTGTCGTAGCCGGCCGCGACCGGGAGACCCATGGGGCGGTGCACAATTTGCCCAGCGTCGTCCAGGGTAGGGGAGGGAATGGCCGGCAGGGATGTAGCTCAGTTGGTAGAGCATGGCGTTTGCAACGCCAGGGTTGTGGGTTCGATTCCCACGGGGGGCCAGTATGGAGAAAAAAAAAAAAAATAATGTATGCACTCACTCACTCTGGATAAGAGCGTCTGCTAAATGAGGTAAATGTAAATATGTGTGTGTGTGTGTATATATATAAAAAACATGGGGGACTGGAAGTGATGCAGACAATTACATTGATGGAAGTTACAATCTATCTGCAATATTAAGCTGATCTACCCCCTTAAAAAAAACAAATAAATAAAATAATAATATTAATTACCTGAAAATTGTATGTCATCCAGTCTTAACATGTCTGCAAAAACCAAATATTGAAATACTGTTAAATATTTAAAAAACCATTGTTATCCAGTGAGTGAATTGTTATCCATTGAGGGATATAGAATAGTATACTATCGTGCTAGGTAATTTTCTTCTACAACTGTGATGTAACTGAAAATCCACTAGGTGGAGCCAGTGGTCCACTCTTGATTAGACACTTCACATAAAATAGAAATTTGTTTGGTAAAAACAGTCGGATAAATACAAATGTAGGTAGATATATATATATATATATATATATATATATATATATATATATATATATATATATAATTATACTAACATTCTAGATACACACACACACACACACATAATCAATTGACTAGTAATTTTTCTATAACTGTGATGTAACTGTACATCCACTAGGTGATGCCAGTGGTCCACTCTTGAGTAGAGACTTGGTTTGGCATGCATTTTCATGGGTTCTGAGACACCTTGAGACATGTCACATAAAATTGACATTTGTTTGGTATAAACAGTAGGATATATACATATGTAGGTAGAGTCCATTCTCGTTAAAAAAAATCAATAACACTACATCTCATTCATTATATACTATATCATTTTATACAATACATTATTAAAAACATTCATTTATAATATACAACATAAATAATATATATATATATATATATATATATATATATATATATATATATATATCCCACCATTAAAACAATCAGGTGCATCACAAAGAATGGCATCGATGCTTTTGTCATTGTGGCCCAGACATGAAGGACACAACACACCTAGAATTGGGCTAGGAGACGTGTTTTCTGGAGTTTTCTGTGGTTGATCTCTCTTGAGGTTTCTTGTCGCTCGTAGTGTTCACAGGACAAGTCTAACACTTACTTATACTCAGGCAGACCTACCCAGAAATTCTACAAGGGGTCACAAGCTCACTACACAGCAGCTCCATAAGTTCACTACAAAAATTTCCAACTGTTTCACATTTTTCAAACAGTTCAAACTTTAAGTTCAACTAGGTCAGTACACGACACATCAATCACCAGGCCATTACTTTTTATTTCAAACATGTGCTTTACCTCAAAGAAACAGCTGCACTATCAAGTTACATAAGCACACCCTAAATAGTGAAGAGAACGTCCGGACAGGATGTCCTTAAAAGGTCATAAACACAGGACACAGGAAAACTCACCAATCACTTTTTGACAGCAACCGTCTACTATATTCTCTCTCACAGGAGTCTGTGAAACAAGACAGTTGGAGATTGAAACATTGTATGTGTATTCCCTTCCCCCAACTGCTCTGTTCACTCAGACAAACAAACCAGACTGCAGTTTCCCACGCAAGAATTGACTTTGATCTTTCAGAAATACATCATTTCCCCCTCCTCATAATTCCATAGGTCTATAGGAGTGTCTCAGGTTTTCATTACAACCATTTCTCGTGCATATTGTATACGGTTTCAATATTGAACTATTAAATCAGTTAACCTCTTACTATCAGATTTGATAAATAACAGATTATAACATGAAAAGCTCAGTGTTGATTTTAAATATAAACATTAACAGTCCACAAAAAGGGTGTGTAAAACAGTATGTTGGCTTGGCTGATAAAAAGGGTAGATTGAATTTCTCTTGGCAGTTGTGGCTCCCAGGTCTACAGCCAATCAAGGACTAGCTACCCATCCCCCACTGCTGCTCTCACCCCCCCACCCCCCACCCCATCCCCTGACATGCTGGACTCTCAGGTTCTGTTCAATAAAGTGCAGCACAGCACAGTACAGTACAACTTTATTAGTCCATGTTACAGGGAACAAAGGGAATTTGTCTTTCTGAAAGGGGTTGGTCACAGATCTGCCAGTTCAGATCAAATCCCACGTTTTGTTGTCTGGCTCAGGACTCAAACCAGTGACCTTTCAGTTACTGGACTAATTCTCTAACTTCCACCTCCTAACACTTCTAGCATGTGCTTCCTAGGCAACGTTCCTTTTACACTATCCCATGTGTGTAGAAAACATGAGTCTGTCTCATGATCTGGTAATGAGGTAGTCCTGCCTTCAAAATCAGTGTCACCCTCAGGTCAAGAGGGCATTACCTCTTGGTCTAATGGTCAAGACACTGGTTTTTCCCAATAGGACACCTGGGTACAGATCCCGCCCATGAAATGTGCACACCTCTCCCAAGGCAAGGTTTTGCAGGGGACTGTATTGCAGTATCACATTGCTCAGCTGTGTCCAACACTTCATTCCATAGGTCATCAGAAAATGACTCATCCCTGCAGTCATTCAAAGTTTGAACTAAGGCTTCAACTAAATCAACAGCCTTTGACAGGTCAAGTGATGAAGACTGTAGCATATCTGACAGAAATGTTGCTTCTCCAAAAACGTTATGGAGTGGAACAAGGAACACAATGAATTGTAAATCTATCTGTGCAAGCAGACCTCGCGCCTCAACAGATCTGTCACCGTTGTGTTCTTGGACTATGTCTTGCAGGCCTCGCTTAACGGCAGGCAATCTATCCATAATAGTATGTAGAAACATATATCGACATGCCCAGCGAGTGTCACTTAGTCTCTGAAGCTCTCTAGGTGCACCTGGGTACATCTCTCTTTGTACGCTAAGCCATTTTTGATTCACATATGACCCTTTCTAGTAAGGAGAAGATCTGTCCTACCTCAGGGACAGCTTTGACTGTATCCACTAAAACTAAGTGTAGACAGTGTGCACTACAGTGGATGTAAAAGGCTTTGCTTGTTCTTTAATGCGTTGCCTGGACGCCCTGAATGCTTGCCACTCATAACTGAAGCACCGTCATATGCTTGGCCTACTAGGTTGGTTTTGTATTCAAGACCATGACTTTCTAATATGTGTATGATTTAGTCAGTAAGCCCTGCTGCATCTAGTGGATCAGCCGATTCAAAGTGGAGACAGCTCTCATGGACAGCTCCACTGAAATAGTACCTGAGTACTGGAGATATCTGCTCCTTTTGTTTTTACATCTTTTGTTTTCCGTCTGCCATTATGCTGAAGACCTCACTGTCTTCCACTTCTTCTATCATCTCTGTTGGAACCATGTCTGCCAAACAACTCAGAACCTCATTCTGAATCCCTTTGCTTGTGTATTTTGCATTATGAATGGAAGTCTACCTTTTTCCACAGTTGTGTCATGCTTAGCTATTGTTTCTAGGATTGCCATGAAGTTCCCTTTATTATCAGACTCTGCAGACTCATCGTGTCCTCTTTGTGCAATGTTTTGTGTGGCTGTAAGTAGTAGTACTTCTCCTATTGTTTTAATATAGTCCCCATTTTCTTGAACCTGTTTGTTGTGTTCCTTGTTTAGGGCATTTACCAGTGTTGCATTACTTTTTACAGCTTTCTGATAACATACATGAGGAAAGAACTCCCTGACTTGTTCCCGTCTACTACATCAGGAGGAACTGTCTTTTGAACTTGGATACAGTGGATAGTGAACTGTTAGAACATGAGGATACAACCAAATGACTCATAGGATGGGCTGGCTGGCTGGCTAGATGGCTAGCACCATAATGACAGGCCAGGTAAAGTTGGATCATAGCTAATGTTGACTGGCTGGCTGGCTAGATGGCTAGCGCCATAATGACAGGCCAGGTAAAGTTGGATCATAGCTAATGTTGACTGCGCTATTTAGCCAGCTCGCTAAGTTTACCAGGGTGTTACTATAGCTACAGCCACACTATGCCAGGTAGTTACATTTTCTTTCTGGATACTTTTATTTTACACATAGAGGTCCAGTGGGGTTTGGTTAAATAGTGATGTGGCTTTTGACTGGGTTTCAAGCCTAACTATGTAGTTTATATTACTTCAGGGAATTGTAGCTACTATTACGTTTGCTGCTTTATTGTTTGAGATGTATGCTAACGTTAGTGATACCGAGTCAGGGAGAAGCTACTCACTGGCTGGACACCTAATTGCCAGCTAGCTGATAGCTGTACAGTTGTGTGTGTGTGTACATGTGTATATAAATATATATAATGGGGGGTTGGGAGGGTGAACTCAGGAGGATGGTGGTTGTGTAACTAATTGTCTCTATTTTATATTTGAGGGATAATAGTTATCGTCTGGTAAAGGTTTTCATTTATTCATCATAGTTTGATGTCTTTTTTCCTGTGCTGCTTGAGTGCATTTGTTTCACAGCGCAGGTTTCAGGGTGCCTTGGTGCTTTATCTTGGCCAGGTCGCAGTTGTAAATGAGAACTTGTTCTCAACTGGCTTCTTACCTGGTTAAATAAAGGTGAAATAAAAATTAAATAAATAAAATGCTGATTGGTTGACATTTGTGTGTGCGGGTAGGTGCTGTTGGTGACTATGAACGCATCCTCTGTTGTTGTTGTTGTTGTTGTTGTTGTTGAGACATGCTCAAGTGGGGATAAATAGTCCAGTCATTATTGTTGCCGATGTTTGTCTCTTTGATTCAAATTGTATTTTGTGACTCGACTAACAATATACAGTGGGGAAAAAAAAGTATTTAGTCAGCCACCAATTGTGCATGTTCTCCCACTTAAAAAGATGAGAGAGGCCTGTAATTTTCATCATAGGTACACGTCAACTATGACAGACAAAATGAGAAAAGAATTTCCAGAAAATCACATTGTAGGATTTTTTATGAATTTATTTGCAAATTATGGTGGAAAATAAGTATTTGGTCAATAACAAAAGTTTCTCAATACCTTGTTATATACCCTTTGTTGGAAATGACACAGGTCAAACGTTTTCTGTAAGTCTTCACAAGGTTTTCACACACTGTTGCTGGTATTTTGGCCCATTCCTCCATGCAGATCTCCTCTAGAGCAGTGAAGTTTTGGGGCTGTCGCTGGGCAACACGGACTTTCAACTCCCCTCCAAAGATTTTCTATGGGGTTGAGATCTGGAGACTGGCTAGGCCACTCCAGGACCTTGAAATGCTTCTTACGAAGCCACTCATTCGTTGCCCGGGCGGTGTGTTTGGGATCATTGTCATGCTGAAAGACCCAGCTTCAATGCCCTTGCTGATGAAAGGAGGTTTTCACTCAAAATCTCACGTTACATGGCCCCATTCTGTCCTTTACACGGATCAGTCGTCCCTAGTCCCTTTGCAGAAAAACAGCCCCAAAGCATGATGTTTCCACCCCCATGCTTCACAGTAGGTATGGTGTTCTTTGGATGCAACTCAGCATTCTTTGTCCTCCAAACACAACGAGTTGAGTTTTTAACAAAAAGTTCTATTTTGGTTTCATCTGACCATATGACATTCTCCCAATCCTCTTCTGGATCATCCAAATGCACTCTAGCAAACTTCAGACGGGCCTGGACATGGCTTCAGCAGGGGGACACGTCTGGCACTGCAGGATTTGAGTCACTGGCGGCGTAGTGTGTTACTGATGGTAGGCTTTGTTACTTTGGTCCCAGCTCTCTGCAGGTCATTCACTAGGGTCCCCCCGTGTGGTTTTGGGATTTTGCTCACCGTTCTTGTGATCATTTTGAACCCACGGGGTGAGATCTTGCGTGGAGCCCCAGATCGAGGGAGATTATCAGTGGTCTTGTATGTCTTCCATTTCCTAATAATTGCTCCCACAGTTGATTTCTTCAAACCAAGCTGCTTACCTATTGCAGATTCAGTCTTCCCAGCCTGGTGCAGGTCTACAATTTTGTTTTTGGTGTCCTTTGACAGCTCTTTGGTCTTGGCCATAGTGGAGTTTGGAGTGTGACTGTTTGAGGTTGTGGACAGTTGTCTTTTATACTGATAACAAGTTCAAACAGGTGCCATTGATACAGGTAACGAGTGGAGGACAGGGGAGCCTCTTAAAGAAGAAGTTACAGGTCTGTGAGAGCCAGAAATCTTGCTTGTTTGTAGGTGACCAAATTTTCCACCATAATTTGCAAATAAATTCATTAAAATCCTACAATGAGATTTTCTGTATTTTTTTTCTTCAATTTGTCTGTCATAGTTGACGTGTACCTATGATGAAAATTACAGGCCTCTCTCATATTTTTAAGTCGGAGAACTTGCACAATTGGTGGCTGACTAAATACTTTTTTCCCCCACTGTAAGTAGGGGACGTTGTTGGGCATTTCCTTTAGCATACGCATCAGATTCATCTACTGGGTTGTTATCAATCTAAATAAATACCATCTAAAATAAAATATATTGCTTGATTGAATGCAGTCATGTCTTAAGAATGTTTTGTTTCTTATTTTGAATATTTGTATATTTAGAAGTACATAAAATGCATGTAAGGATATGTTTTATATTATAACCAATCAGCATTCAGGATTAGAGGTTACATAATATTCTACAAAGGCCTACTGAAACACGTAGCATATTTTAGTTTCCCATACAATAAAAACATGACAATGTAATACATTTGATAAATAGTATTTATAGATGTGATTAGTAATAGAGTTATAGTCAGTAATACAGTCCAGTAACAGCTTATTTTTACAAAGTAAAACGTAAAATATAATTATATCAACCCGCAAGGCTCACGGTCATATTATTTACTGTAAACATGAGTGCCAAAGCTGATAAATAGTGCGTAAACAATTGGAAAGGATGAATTACATAAATAAATATCGGTGAAAAGATATCCATGAAAAGATATGAAAACAAGAGTAATTTATTGATTGTATGGGACCCTGTATTGTGGCCTTACCCGTGTTTTAACTCATGAATCAATCTCATGAATAATGCTTCAGTTCGGCTGGCGCTGAACTCTACTAGCCAAACCCAACGAGTGTTCTAGTATACTCCCTTAAAAAGACCTTAAAAGACCTTCGCTTGAAAATCGTGAAAAAAGAGGCAGTAGTCCTATTTGTCCTTTTTGAGATGCCGTAGCCAGTATACACTCAAAATCGTCTGAATTAATTAAGATAACTCAAGCAATCTTGGCAAAATGGGTAAAATTGCAGGACATTTGCTTTAAAACTGCAATAATTCTCTCTGCCCCATGGCAAAATATGTAGAATTGCATGAAATTGGTTATAAAATGGCTACATTTTCTCTCCACCCCAATTGAAAATGTGTATAACTGCAGAATACTTGCTTTAAAACTGCAATATTTTCTCTACACCACATAGCAAAATGTGTAAAAATAATTAGACCACCCACAACACCCACAATTCTTCATCATCATTACACCATTGTTCTAAATTAAATTCACCCTCTTCACCCTCCTCATCGTTCAGTTCATTCAAATGTAATTGTAAAGTAACGTGCCCCATTATCCGTTTCCATCGCCCGTTCATCCATTGGCATCATTCAACCAGTGAGGAGAGAGACACATTATCACCTGGGTACCAACGTCTTACAGCGCATTTGTCTTTGTCACGAATACCGTCGAGGCTGCTCCTCCTCCTTGCTCGGGCAGGCTTCGGCGTTCGTCGTCCCCGGAGTACTAGCTGCCACCGTTTGATGTTTCGATGTTCGTTTGGTCATGTCTAGTTTAGTGCACCTGTTTTGTATTCTGTCCTGATTATGTCACTTATAAGTGTTAGGTTTTGGAGTTGTGTGTTGTTGCCGCATGTCGTTTGTCTGTTGGTTTATGTTGTGCTTTAGTGTTTTACGTGTTGCGCGTAGGTTTTCGCCTCTTGTGTTTTGAGGCCATTTATTTTCTGTATTGTGTATTCAGTCAAGGAAAGCTGTTTGACTTCTCCGCTGTGTCCTGCGCCTGACTTCACCACCACATCCACAAGTACATCGTGACCAGTAAAATAGATTTGCTGAACCCTTATTGGGAGGTGGTTAACTAGGGCAGTATATTCAACTGATTCATATGCATACCAGTCCATACATTGGCTGTAAAAGTGGGTAAAACCTGACAAGCGTATAACTGTAGCTATGTGGTCTTTACTTGAGTGTGTTTCAGCAGGGGTGAGGTCAGAGAGGGTGAGGTCAGTCAGTATTTTTCTGAACTCCTAAAATCCTTCACACAATCTGATGGGATGAATGTTCAACCCCATTAAAATAACCATACGTTTTCAGCTGTACTAACATAATTGCAAAAGGGTTTTCTAATGATCAATTAGCCTTTTAAAATGATAAACTTGGATTACCAAATACAACGTGCTGATAATGGGCCTCTGCACGCCTATGTAGATATTCCATAAACAATCAGCCGTTTCCAGCTACTATAGTCATTTACAACATTAACAATATCTACACTGTATTTCTGATCAATCTGATGTTATTAATATAATGGACAAAAAAAAAATGCTTTTCTTTCGAAAACAAGGACATTTCTACGTGACCCCAAACGTTTGAACGGTATTGTATATCAGAACAAATAGCAGCAGGAATGGTTATACAGTTAGAGACACAATACTGTTAAAATATATATCAGTATATTATGGAAACTAGTTATTGCAGATAAATACAATTATAATAAACCACATATACAATCACCCACCTCAGCTGCATCAGCCCACCCTCCAACCCCTCCTGGGACCACCCCACCCCCACCCCACCCTCCAACCCCTCCTGGGACCACCCCAACCCACCCTCCAACCCCTCCTGGGACCACCCCAATCCACCCTCCAACCCTCCTGGGACCACCTCAACCCACCCTCCAACCCCTCCTGGGACCACCCCAACCCACCCTCCAACCCTCCTGGGACCACCCCAACCCACCCTCCAACCCCTCCTGGGACCACCCCAACCCACCCTCCAACCCCTCCTGGGACCACCCCCAACCCACCCTCCAACCCTCCTGGGACCACCCCAACACACCCTCCAACCCCTCCTGGGACCACCCCAACCCACCCCTCCAACCCCTCCTGGGACCACCCCAACACACCCTCCAACCCCTCCTGGGACCACCCCAACACACCCAACCTGATCTCCATTGAATTAAATACTAAATCAAGGTACACATTTGCACAAAAATTATAATTAACAGTCAATCTGTTGGGTAAAACCCACTACAGGAGTTATTTTATGGTTTCAGCTGCATTTGTTGTTTGGCCCCATGGATCCGAGCAGTGGATAGTTCTAAATAAATGATATCTATAAAAGTGCTGATCCAATGAGGTGTGGTGGTTGCCATCTTAGTTCCAACATCTTTTTAGCTGCTGTCCAACCTGACAACATTATACGTCTTTGCTGTAATGACAGTGGTGAATTATCATTCAGTAATAACAGTTTGGGGGAACAAGGTATGAGGATACCTCTTTCCAAAACATGTCCCCTGGTCACTCCCAGTACATATGATTAAAGGAGCCCAAGGCACCTTGATTACATAGATCA
This sequence comes from Coregonus clupeaformis, assembly GCF_020615455.1. Taxonomy (NCBI): domain Eukaryota; kingdom Metazoa; phylum Chordata; class Actinopteri; order Salmoniformes; family Salmonidae; genus Coregonus; species Coregonus clupeaformis. Next base: position 102,852 of record NW_025534108.1, on the reverse strand, counting down.
CACAGAGAAGCGGTTGTGATTTCTATTAAATTATGTTTTCTAGGTGGAAGGTATACCCTGTGTATGAGATTAAAATGTATCAGCTGGTGATTAGGATTGTTAGATGAACCCACTAAGTTCCTGATGAACTCAACTGGTGAGCCTCTTTAGCAGCTAGTTCCATGGACACACTGATTTCAATGTCCTTTGCCAAGGTCAGATGACTTTCAGTCAACAGTCTCTTTTGTGTAGCTTCACTCCGTAGCCCACATACTAGTCTGTCTCTAATGATGTCATTTACAACAGCATTAAACTCACAGTGTTCTGGTAGTTTCTTTAATGCAGCAGCAAACGTTGTTACTGATTCTCCCTC
>NW_025534108.1:0-95000 GCF_020615455.1 Coregonus clupeaformis | reverse complement strand
ACACACATCCTGAACACACACACACACTGGACACACACACACACACATTTCTAACGTAACACGAACACGCCACACAGACAATAAGACATTAATTACATACACACACACACACCTTCATGCATGCATGCATGGACACAAACATGCCACACACACAGACACATACACATACACACACACACACACACACACACACACACACACACACATTGTCAAAGCAACTCTTTGTAAACTTTGGTGTCCCTGATTTGTGCTTCTGTAGAACTACAGCTGATATTTAATATGACCAAGTAAGTAATGATGGTGGTCTTTGACGTTGACTTCACTTGAATTAAGACTTATTCTTAGTCATATTCTTCACAGCAGTCAACACTCACATTTTCTAAGTCCAGGTTTCATTCTGTTCTCTCCACCATGTTCCACACTGTAGCGGTAAGCAGAAGAACAGACAGTCATTGAGGGATACACCTGAACTCACACACACACACACACACACCACACACACACGCACACACACACACACACACACACACACACACACACACACACACACACACACACACACACACACAGTGTGTGTGTGTGTCCTTTGTGTGTATGTGTCCAGTGTGTGTGTACGGTGTGTGTGTGTGTCCAGTGTGTGTGAGTGTGTGTGTGTCCAGTGTGTGTGTGTGGGTCCAGTGTGTGTGTGTGTGTGTGTGTGGTCTGTGTGTGTGTGTGTGTATTTGTGTGTGTGTTTCCTTTTTGTGTGTCTTGGACCAGTGTGTGTGTGTGTGTGTGTGTATGTGTCCAGTGTGTGTGTGTGAGTCCAGTGTGTGTCCAGTGTGTTTGTGTGTGTGTCCAGTGTGTGTGAGTGTGTGTGTGTGTCCAGTGTGTGTGTGTGGGTCCAGTGTGTGTGTGTGTGTGTGTGTATGTGTGTGTGTGTGTGTGTGTGTATTTGTGTGTGTGTTTCCTTTTTATGTGTCTGGGACCAGTGTGTGTGTGTGTGTGTGTCAAGTGTGTTTGTCCAGTGTGTGTGTGTGTGTTTGTGTGTGTGTGTCCATTGTGTGTCCAGCGTGTGTGTGTGTCCTGTGTGTGTGTAGGTGTGTGTGTGTTTGTCCAGTGTGTGTGTGTGAGTCCAGTGTGTGTGTGTCCAGTGTGTGTGTGTGTGTGTGTGTGCCCAGTCTGTGTGTGTGTCCAGTCTGTGTGTGTGTCCAGTGCGTGTGTCTAGTGCGTGTGAGTGTGTCTGTGTATCCATTGTGTGTGAGTGTGTGTGTGTGTGTCCATTGTGTGTGAGTGTGTGTGTGTGTGTGTCTAGTGTGTGTGTGTGGGTCCAGTGTGTGTGTGTGTGTGTGTGTCTGTGTGTGTGTGTGGGTCCAGTGTGTGAGTGTGTGTGTGTGTCCAGTGTGTGTGTGTGTGTGTGTGTCCACTGTCTGTGTGTGTGTGTATTTGTGTGTGTGTTTCCTTTTTGTGTGTCTGGGACCAGTGTGTGTGTGTGTGTATGTTTGTCAAGTGTGTGTGTGTCCAGTGTGTGTGTGTGTGTGTGTGTGTATGTGTGTGTCCAGTTTGTGTGTTTGTCCAGTGTGGGTGTGTGTGTGAGTGTGTGTGTGTGTGTGTGTGCACGTGTATCAGGACACACACTGGACACACACACACACACTGGACCCACAAACACACACACACACACACACACACTGGACACACAAACACACACTGGACACACACATACACACACACACACTGGACACACACACACACAGTCTTTATATAACTTAGTGCAAGTGGTGGTCAGAATGTTTGTCTTAACTAGCCTGATAACTCCAACATTTCTGATATGAACATTGTCATACACCCTCTACATACTTGAGTTTCTCCAGTCTGCAGTGTGGATCCTCCAGTCCAGCAGAGAGCAGTCTGACTCCTGAGTCTCCTGGGTGATTGTAGCTCAGGTCCAGCTCTCTCAGGTGTGAGGGTTTTGACTTCAGAGCTGAGATCAGAGAAGCACAGCCTTCCTCTGTGACTAGACAGCCTGACAGCCTGCAAAGAGTCAAATCATATTAAAACCACACTGCTATTCTTTGGTGGTGAAAATAGTGGCAGTATATTTTTTTCAACATTTTCAGATATATCAGCGTCCTGAAACCTGCCATATCTATTCATATATTCATGTATCGTTATTCGAAATGACAAATTATCAAAGTATTGCTTGTAGGGAGAAATATGCATTTGACAAATATTTGAGTAGACTGACCAGAGCAGTTTAAAAAGCAGTATCAGTCAAAAGACAGACAGTGAAGTATCAGATTTAGATTGTATTGAGTATACAGTCCATACCATATCTATTTTGACAGTGAATATAACATTTTAAATGTGGCTCTATACTCCAACATTTTGAATTTGAGATCAAATGTTTCATATGAGGTGACAGTATATAATATCACCTTTTATTTGAGGATATTTTCATACATATCTGTTTCAACATTTAGAAATGAAAGCACTTAATGTATCTAGTCCCCCCTATTTGAAGAAGTCATAAGTATTCTGATAAATTCACTCATAGTTTATTAAAGTAGCCAAAAGTTTAGTATTTGGTTGTAAACTCGTTGGTTGCATTTGCAGTTTGTTTTGGTTGTGTTTTGGGTTATGTTTTGCCCAATAGTAAATGAATGGTGGATGATGACTGGAGTAATTTTCTGTTTAAGTGAGTAGATAACATGTTTCTAAACACTACTGAATGAATCCTGATGATGCCTTGATTGATACAAATCATAAATCAATCATGAAAAATTATGAGTGAGAAAGTTACAGAGGCTACAACAAAACATGCTAACCTCTCACCATTACCAATAACAGAGGGGGTCTGATCCTTGTTCCTCTGTAACTTTCTCATTCATCATCATTCAAAATGTATTTATTAATGATTATTCATAATCATGGTAGCATCCACATGAACGTAGAAGTGTTCAGAAACATCTTCTATTCTTACTTACAATACAAGTGAAGTGACTCCAAAATGACAGGACATTATTAACATTTCAGTATCTATTAGGAAAAACATCATCTAAAACAAAACCAAGACAAACTGCAAATGCATTCAACAAGTTTGTAGAATCACAAACTTGATGTAATCACTGCAGGCAAAGAATATTGGACCAAACACTAAACTTTTGACTAATGGAATTTGTCCAAATAATTACGACTTAAAAGGGCCAACTAGATACGTAAAGTGCTTTCAATTCTAAACGGTAAAAAATATATATTTATGAATACCTTTAAATAAAAGGTGCCATTCTGTACTGTTGCCTAATATGAAACATTATATCTCCATCCAAAATGCTGGAGCATAGCGCCAAATGTAAAACTGTAAGCTTCACTGTCCAAACACATATGGTGTGGACTATGTGTGCCTGGTAAACACATGTGGATCTGGTGAACAGTTATCACTTGTTGACCAACTACAGGAATACTGACCTCAGAGTCTCCAGTTTACAGTGGGGATTCCCCAGTCCAGCAGAGAGCAGCTTCACTCCTGAATCCTTCAGGTCATTGTTACTCAGATCCAGCTCTCTCAGGTGTGAGGGGTTTGACTTCAGAGCTGAGACCAGAGAAGCACAGCCTTCCTCTGTGACTAGACAGCCTGACAGCCTGCAAAAAGTCAATTAATATTAAAATCACACTGCTATTCTTTGGTGGTGAAAATAGTGGCAGTATATTTTTTCAAAATGTTTAGATACATCAGTGCGCTGAAACCTGCCATATCTATTCGTAAATGCATGTTTTATTATTTGAAATGTCAAATTATCAAAGTATTGCTTGTAGAGAGAAAAATGCATATTACAAATATTTGAGTTGACTGACCAGACCAGTTTAAAAAGCAGTATCAGTCAAAAGACAGACAGTGAGGTATCAGATTTAGATTGTATTGAGTATACAGTCCACACCATATCTATTTTGACAGTGAAGCTAACATTTTAAATGTGTCTCTGTACTCCAGCATTTTGGATTTGAGATCAAATGTTTCATATGAGGTGACAGTATATAATGTAACCTTTTATTTGAGGGTATTTTAATACATATCTGTTTCACCGTTTAGAAATGAAAGCACTTTATGTATCTAGTCCCCCATTTGAAGAAGTCATAAGTATTCTGACAAATGTACTAAAAATAGTCCAAGTTTAGTATTTGGTCCCAAACTCGTCGGTTCCATTTGCAGTTTGTTTTGGTTGTGTTTTGGGTTATGTTTTGCCCAATATTAAAATGGTGGATGATGACTAGAGTACATTTCTGTCTAAGTGAGTAGATAATGTTTCTAAACACTACTAAATGAATCCTAATGATGTCATGATTAAGAAGAATCATGAATGAATCATGAATAATAATGAGTGAGAAAGTTACAGAGGCTACAACAAAACATGCTAACCTCTCACCATTACCAATAACAGAGGGGGTCTGATTCTTGTTCCTCTGTAACTTTCTCATTCATCATCATTCACCATTTATTTATTAATGATTATTCATAATCATGGTAGCATCCACATGAACGTAGATGTGTTCAGAAACATCTTCTATTCTTACTGGCAATACAAGTGAAGTGACTCCAAAAATGACAGGACATTATTAACATTTCAGTTTCTATTAGGAAAACATCTAAAACAAAAACCAAGACAAACTGCAAATGCATTCAACAAGTTTGTAGAATCACAAACTTGATGTAATCACTGCAGGCAAAGAATATTGGACCAAACACTAAACTTTTGACTAATGGAATTTGTCCAAATAATTACGACTTAAAAAGGGCGAACTAGATACGTAAAGTGCTTTCAATTCTAAACGGTAAAACATATATATTTATGAATACCTTTAAATAAAAGGTGACATTCTGTACTGTTGCCTAATATGAAACATTATATCTCCAATCCAAAATGCTGGAGCATAGCGCCAAATTTAAAACTGTAAGCTTCACTGTCCAAACACATATGGTGTGGACTATGTGTGCCTGGTAAACACATGTGGATCTGGTGAACAGTTATCACTTGTTGACCAACTACAGGAATACTGACCTCAGAGTCTCCAGTTTACAGTGGGGATTCCTCAGTCCAGCAGAGAGCAGCTTCACTCCTGAATCCTTCAGGTCATTGTTACTCAGATCCAGCTCTCTCAGGTGTGAGGGGTTTGACTTCAGAGCTGAGACCAGAGAAGCACAGCCTTCCTCTGTGACTAGACAGCCTGACAGCCTGCAAAGAGTCAAATAATATTAAAATCACACTGCTATTCTTTGGTGGTGAAAATAGTGGCAGTATATTTTTTCAAAATGTTCAGATACATCAGTTCGCTGAAACCTGCCATATCTATTCGTAAATGCATGTTTCATTATTTGAAATGCCAAATTATCAAAGTATTGCTTGTAGATAGAAAAATGCATATTACAAATATTTGAGTTGACTGACCAGACCAGTGTAAAAAGAAGTATCAGTCAAAAGACAGACAGTGAGGTATCAGATTTAGATTGTATTAAGTATACAGTCCACACCAAATCTATTTTGACAGTGAAGCTAACATTTTATATGTGTCTCTGTACTCCAGCATTTTGGATTTGAGATCAAATGTTTCATATGAGGTGACAGTATATAATGTAACTTTTTATTTGAGGGTATTTTAATACATATCTGTTTCACCGTTTAGAAATGAAAGCTCTTTATGTATCTAGTCCCCCATTTGAAGAAGTCATAAGTATTCTGAAAAATGTACTAAAAATAGTCCAAGTTTAGTATTTGGTCCCAAACTCGTCGGTTCCATTTGCAGTTTGTTTTGGTTGTGTTTTGGGTTATGTTTTGCCCAATATTAAAATGGTGGATGATGACTAGAGTACATTTCTGTCTAAGTGAGTAGATAATGTTTCTAAACACTACTAAATGAATCCTAATGATGTCATGATTAAGAAGAATCATGAATGAATCATGAATAATAATGAGTGAGACAGAGGCTACAACAAAACATGCTAACATCTCACCATTACCAATAACAGAGGGGGTATGATCCTTGTTCCTCTGTAACTTTCTCATTCATCATCATTCACGATTCATTCATGATTATTCATAATCATGGTAGCATCCACATGAATGTTGAAGTGTTCAGAAACATCTTCCATTCTTACTGACAATACAAGTGAAGTGACTCCAAAATGACAGGACATTATTCACCATTCAGTTTCTATTAGGAAAAACATCATCTAAAACAAAACCAAGACAAACTGCAAATGTATTCAACAAGTTTGTAGATTCACAAGATTGATGTAATCACTGCAAGCAAAGAATATTGGACCAAATACTAAACTTTTGACTAAATGAATTTATATAACTGATTATGACTTTTTCAAATGGGAGAACTACATAATAAAGTGTTTTCATTTTCAAACGGTAAAATATATATATGAATATCTTTATCACTTGTTGACCAACTACAGGAATACTGACCTCAGAGTCTCCAGTTTACAGTGGGGATTCCCCAGGACAGCAGAGAGCAGCTTCACTCCTGAATCCTTCAGGTCATTGTTACTCAGATCCAGCTCTCTCAGGTGTGAGGGGTTTGACTTCAGAGCTGAGACCAGAGAAGCACAGCCTTCCTCTGTGAGTCCACAGAATGACAGCCTGCAAAGAGATCGTGATTTCACAAACACACTGTTAATTTAACACCAGTAGTGTAGAAGGACAATGGCAGATGCATTTGGTTTATTCTCTCAAACAACATACAGATTCATCTTCCGTCTCCTGGAATTGTATGGTTATAATGGTTTACTATTATGAAAATCAATGCATTTATTCAATATGTTTTTCAATATAATATTATATACATATTATAATACATATTTTACTCTAAACTTAATATTTCTTCCTGATGATTAGTTCTTATATTTCATTTGATGTACTCACAGAGCAGCTCTGGAGGCTTTGACCACTGGCAGCAGCCTCAGAAGACCTTTCTCTGATCTGGAGTATTTCTTCGGGTCAAACACATCCAGCTCCTTTTCTGAAGTCAACAACACAAAGACCAGAGCTGACCACTGTGCAGGTGACAGTTTGGCTTTTGAGAGACTTCCTGATCTCAGGTAGCTTTGGATCTCCTCCACTAGAGAATGGTCATTCAGTTCATTCAGACAGTGGAACAGATTGATGCACCTCTCTGGAGAGGGATTCTCCCTGATCTTCTCCTTGATGTATTTCACTGTTTCTTCATGGCTCTGTGAGCTGCTTCTTGTCTTTGTCAGTAGACCTCGTAAGTGCTTCTGATTGGACTCCAGTGAGAGGCCCAGAAGGAAGCGGAGGAAAAGGTCCAGGTTTCCTGTCTCACTTTGTAAGGCTTTATCCACAGCACTCTTGTAGAAAGAAACTTCAAGCATGTTTCTGAACAGCGAGGAAAAGTTACTGGACTTTGTTTGCAGATTGTCCATTAGATTCTCATTGTTGTTGATGAATGAGAGGAACACATATACAGCAGCCAGAAACTCTTGAATGCTCAGATGCACGAAGCAGTACACCTTGTCCTGGTACAGCCCACATTCCTCTTTAAAGAGCTGTGTGCACAATCCTGAGTACACAGAGGCTTCATTGACATCAATGCCAGCCTCTTTCAGGTCTTCTTCATAGAAAATCAGATTGCCATTCACAAGCTGTTGAAAAGCCAGTTTTCCCAGTGACATAATGCTCTCTTCATTCCATTGTGGACCTGTCTCTTCTTTCCCAAGATACTTTTCATTCTTCTGTTTGGTATGAAACACCACAAGGTGTGAGTACATCTCAGTCAGAGTATTGGGCATTTCTTCTCTCTTATGTTTCAGCATGTGTTCAAGGACCATTGCAGAAATCCAACAGAAGACTGGAATGTAGCACATGATGTGGAGGCTCCTTGATGTCTTTATGTGTGAGATGATTCTGCTGGCCAGGTCCTCATCACTGAATCTCTTCCTGAAGTACTCCTCCTTCTGTGGGTCATTGAACCCTCGTACCTCTGTCACCTGGTCAACACACCCTGAAGGGATCTGATTGGCTGCTGCAGGTCGGGTAGTTATCCAGAGGAGAGCAGAGGGAAGCAGATTTCCCTTGATGAGATTTGTCAGCAGAACATCCACTGAGGTTGACTCTGTGATGTCACAACAGATCTTGTTCTTCTGGAAGTCTAGGGGCAGTCGGCACTCATCCAGACCATCAAAGATGAACAGAACTTTGTACTTGTCGTAGTTGGAGATTCTTGATTGTTTGGTTTCCCTTGAGAAGTGATTGAGAAGTTCAATCAAAGTGTATTTTTCCTTTTTCATCAAATTCAGCTCCCGAAAAGGGAATGGAAATACAAATTGGACATCCTGATTTGCTTTTCCTTCAGCCCAGTCCAGAATGAACTTCTGCACAGAGACTGTTTTTCCAATGCCAGCGACTCCCTTTGTCAGCACAGTTCTGATAAGTTTGTCTTGTCCAGTTAAGGGTTTGAAGATGTCGTTACATTTGATTGCAGTCTCTGGTCTTGCTTGTTTCCTGGTTGTTGTCTCAATCTGTCTCAGCTCATGTTCATTGTTGACCTCTCCTTTTCCACCCTCTGTGATGTAGAGCTCTGTGTAGATCTTATTGAGAAGTGTTGGGTTTCCTTGTTTAGCGATCCCCTCAAATACACATTGAAACTTCTTCTTTAGATTAGATTTGAGTTCACGTTGGCAAATCACAGCAAGATCATCTGAATGAAGGAATAACAGAGGATATTAATATTACGTCTGTTTTAATGCCTACAGTATTCTAGGACTGTTATAAAGTTATAAAGGACTGTATAAATGTGTAAATGTTTTCATAATGCATTACAGACTGGTGTGACTGATTATATTATTATTGGTATTCTCTCTCTCTCTCTCTCTCTCTCTCTCTCTCTCTCTCTCTCTCTCTCTCTCTCTCTCTCTCTCTCTTTCTGCTATTTGATGAGGTCACTAGGTGTTGTGTGAAGGCTGCTACAATATCATTGAGTTACACAGCTACTTTAGCTGTACTTTAGCTACAGCTTTTAAATGTTATAAAACAGCATTCAACATGAGGCAGACAGCTCTTACTTTTCTCCAGTGTGTCAGCAAGCTCCTTCTGGTTCATTTTCCTCAGGACGTGCAGTGTGATCTTCAGAGCCCCCCTCTCTGGCACTGCTCTCCTGCTTCTCATCTTCAGCATCCACCACTTCCTTATCCTGCTTCTGACTCTCAAAGCCTTCTGGGAGTTCTGGACTAAGAATCCTCTTGAACATCTTCAGCTCGTTCTTCACAAATGTCATAATATTCTCTTCAAGCAACTGAAATAAATCAAGTAAATAAGTTAAGCAAGAGACTAAATGCTTTCTCATTAACACATGAATGAATGATTGACAGATCAACTTTACTTGAGGTAAACAAAAACAAATGTACATAACAGGACCACATACACTGAATATGGAGGCCAGGTCTGTTTGATGACTCTGGGAAGACTGACCACTGAAAATCTCTGACTCTGATCTCTCCTGTTGGTTTCTGTGGACAAAACATGACATTACATTTCCACATCCAGGAGTACACACACACACACACACACACACACACACACACACACACACACACACACACACACACACACACACACACACACACACACACACACACACAAACACACACACAGGGAGGGAATGTTGTGTTAGTTTAATATTGTTTCAGGACTATGAAAATGGAAAAAAGGTTTAGCCTATGGAATATGAAAACAACCAAATAAATGGTAAAATGGGAGAGGAGAAATGACTAGAGACAGTGTTGTTTAACTCACTGACCATGACCCATGAGTTCTTCTTACCTTTGTTCAGTAGAAAAGTCTCCCTCTCTAAAGTTTAGAGGTTGATGCATAGACAGGTCACTCTTCATGGACACACAGCTGGGTACAGGGGGAGGCTGGTCTGTCCTGCTTGATTGGACTTCAACACAACAGAGACAAACATTACATCTCTCATCTACTCTGAGTTCAGATGGGGAAACATGAGAAGAGTTTCATTCCAAAACGCTATATATCCATTTTCAGAAATGTTCGTAAATTAGCTTTTATTGTTTAAAGAAATTGTGAAAGAGATTTTTTTTTTTTTTACTAGCTAATCATGGTATGCGATTTGTTTAAAATCTATCACTTGACGGTTTCATTTCAGAGAGACAAATAATCATGTATTTTTGCAAAATATCTGCCTCACTCTCAGAGAAATAAGTAGTACTGCTAGGTTTTACACAGTAATAATATATATCTGCCTCACTCTCAGAGAAATAAGTAGTACTGCTAGGTTTTACACAGTAATAATATATATCTGCCTCACTCTCAGAGAAATAAGTAGTACTACTAGGTTTTACACAGTAATAATATATCTGCCACACTCTCAGAGAAATAAGTAGTACTGCTAGGTTTTACACAGTATTCATATATATCTGCCTCACTCTCAGAGAAATAAGTAGTACTGCTAGGTTTTACACAGTAATAATATATATCTGCCTCACTCTCAGAGAAATAAGTAGTACTGCTAGGTTTTACACAGTAATAATATATATCTGCCTCACTCTCAGAGAAATAAGTAGTACTACTAGGTTTTACACAGTAATAATATATCTGCCTCACTCTCAGAGAAATAAGTAGTACTGCTAGGTTTTACACAGTAATAATATATCTGCCTCACTCTCAGAGAAATAAGTAGTACTGCTAGGTTTTACACAGTAATAATATATATATATGCCTCACTCTCAGAGAAATAAGTAGTACTACTAGGCTTTACACAGTAATAATATATCTGCCTCACTCTCAGAGAAATAAGTAGTACTGCTAGGTTTTACACAGTAATAATATATATCTGCCTCAGTAGTACTGCTAGGTTTTACAAAGTCAAATGTGGCCGACCGGCTCGATTCGATCTGAAATTGTGTTTTTTCACATTGGATAAAAGTAGAGACTCAGCTAGAAAAAGGTATATCATACACTACAGTTGAGGAACAATGGGAAAGTAATTCTGCTTTGAATGTTGATAAACTTGTAACCTCAATTTTGAGAAAATGGCCTTTGAATGTTTTGGTACACTTACTGGAGAGCTCTTCTTTATCTACAGTGGTGTTACTTTGGCAGATAATGTCACCCATCTAAATAAATAGTATATATATATATATATATATATATATATAGTTAACTAAATGTATGGCCTTTGTGTATGTGTATAGTGGGGAGAACAAGTATTTGATACACTGCCGATTTTGCAGGTTTTCCTACTTACAAAGCATGTAGAGGTCTGTCATTTTTATCATAGGTACACTTCAAATGCGAGACCTGAACCCAATAGAAAATCTTTGGAGGGAGCTGGAAGTCCATATTGCCCAGCGACAGCCCCAAAACCTGAAGGATCTGGAGAAGGTCTGTATGGAGGAGTGGGCCAAAATCCCTGCTGCAGTGTGTGCAAACCTTGTAGGTCTAGCGTGTGCTTGACCTACAGGAAAGGTATGATCTCTGTAATTGCAAACAAAGGTTTCTGTACCAAATATTAAGTTCTGCTTTTATGATGTATCAAATACTTATGACATGCAATAAAATGCAAATTAATTACTTTAAAATCATACAATGTGATTTTCTGGATTTTTGTTTTAGATTCCGTCTCTCACAGTTGAAGTGTACCTATGATAAAAATTACAGACCTCTACATGCTTTGTAGGTAGGAAAACCTGCAAAATCGGCAGTGTATCAAATACTTGTTCTCCCCACTGTATAAGATATCTAGCTATATAGTTAATTAACTAAATGTATGGTGTTTTTGGTTTATGTCAGTGTCATTGTTTGTTATGCTATAAATGGTTATTTTATGGTTGTAAGTGGTAAAATAAACTACAAAATGTCATATTTTGCAATTCTGAGTAATTACTACTTTAGTAAGGATATACACTTTATTCAGTACTACTGCAGTTACTAAATAATTCCAATAGATGACAGCATAAGACCACAAATGACATTTCAGAAGGTTAGTTTAGTTTTCTCCCTGGATACACCACCACTCCCCCTCACAGGAAAACTCCTGCACATACTTTTTACTGTCCCTTTCCACACTGCTAATGCAAGAGGAACGACTGAAAAAGAATTTAACACATTACTGTGAAATAATATAATGATGATTTATGTTTATTATTACCTGTTTTTATACTCATGTTTTGAAATCATACTTCATTACTATAATGAGTATCAATAAGCCTGAACATTAATTTAGTCACCTCTGGTCGAGAAACATTTATTTTCTTGGTACATTCATTGTCAGATTCATCAACCAGCAGCGAGCACTCTGCCTTCTAGCACAAGCGAGGGGCATGTTGAGGTACATTTGCTAACCGGGAGGGTTGCATGATGTAATTTATTGGTGGACTGGAAGACGCACTCTTGTCTTTTCTATTCCGAGGTTGTTTAATCGTAATATTAGATATTTAAAAATGCATGTATACTAGGGTTGAGGTTGGAGCATCTGACCAGTGATTATTTACCAGGGGTTCAACACCTGCTATAGTCACTATTTAATTGCTCTTCCAAAAGCATCACAGGCCTAATACGAGATATATGGCTAGCTAAAGTAATGAGTGACCATTTTAGAAAATCATGGGACATTTAGAATTTGGTTGCATGCTATTTATTTATTTATTTTATGTCAATCATATTGCTGCTTGTAGTCTATAACTGATGCTTTGTGGTCTTATGCTGCCATCTATTGGAAATATTTAGCTATTAAAAGTTATTAATTCACGTACAGACGTTGGTGAGGCAGCTGAGAAATAAAGTGTATTAGATCACCTAGAAAACCTGCCCCACACCAATTGCTGGACCTTCACACAGAGGTTACTAGGTCACCCATTTCAAACCACATTTGAAAAATAAAACAAATGTGTCTTATTTATCAAGTGTTCTGTCTTGCTATTATACATATAATAAAATAACAAAATAATCAAAACACTATTTAATACTATAATTGTATTTACTAAGATAATATTATTTCTAAAATAGTTTCTAAAAGTGTTCTAGGCTACCCTACCCTAGAATTAGGGGTTACGGCTAAAATAGGTTATAAGTAGGGTAAGAGTTTCTGTATAGCACTTTGTGACATCTGCTGGTGTAAAAAGGGCTTTATCAATACATTTGATTGATTGTTAGGTTTAGGGTTTCTATGGCAAAAAACAGTATGGGTTTATAGCACTCTTGCGCCTCCCTTAGGCCATCTGTGGGTACTACATAACTCATTCATTACATTTTTTACATTTATATTTTACATATTTAGCAGACGCTCTTATCCAGAGCGACTTACAGTTAGTGAGTGCATAAATTTACATACTGCCCCCCCGTGGGAAACGAACCCACAACCCTGGCGTTGCAAGCGCCATGCTGTACCAACTGAGCTATATGACACTTGCTAGGCTCATAATCTGAGGTAGCAACTGCATCAGATCTACAAATCCATTAGCTAGACCACCCGATTAGACAACAATCACCCCATTATACCCATTTGGTTTGCAACTCAGTGAACCTGCGCAGCATTCGCACAATTTGATGCCTACGAACGAAGATGTCAATGCATATCAAATTACCCAGCAGCCATTTAGAAACAACAAGTCATCAGAAAAATTGTTATTTCTTAATAAAAAAATGTATTCTGGCTGTTTAAATCTGCCACATCTTGAAAAAGAGGACAGGGACATGCGTTTTGTTTAGATTGTACACTTTTTTCTTAAAGCAAATATGTTTAACCATGACCAGAAAATGTTTAACGTTTGATGGCTTTGCGCCAGACAACACCTCTTAGACTGTGGCTCACCACAACATGTACGCCGGTTAACATTGAGCGCGCTCACCAAGTATCCATAACCTTGTTAATAATAAGTTACCTGAGGTAAACCTACAGTAGAACTAATAGGAGCTGGCAGGGTGAAAAATGCCCAAACATAAGGCCTGTTTTTTCGCGATTACTTCATAACCAGGGACAGAAGGTAATATTATGAAACTGGGCTCCATGGCGGATGCAATGAACTAATTTTATCAGAAATAAACTTTATAATAAAATGTAACTTGAGGCTCCCCCGAAAAATAATATTCAAAAAGTTCAGTCCTTGGACACAGAGGGGTTAAACACTAAAGTTACCGTCCATCTAGCGAAGAGGAGAACCGGACAGAGGCCAGCATCCGTCAACGAGAGAGGGAGAAGCCCTCCACCATATTTAACAGGTGGAAGAAACAACCCGGGAGCTCCATCGGTCCACAAGAAAAGCAGGCAGCCGGTGATGATGTAGTGGTAGCTAGCTTAGCTAGCTCTACCGACTAGCTTGGCTAGCTAGCAGGTCGTTCGTCTGTCCCTCGAGGATGATGACGAATCCGGTGAACCACAAGATGAAACAAGGATAGCGAGTGAAAAGGATCTGGCTACAAGTGAAAAGGATCTGGCTACACTCATACTGTCACTGACCATTACGCAAAAAAAGCTAATTGAACAATAAACTTCGGCGTCTCAACACTGTAACGAACTCTGTCGTTATTTCCCAACATCACCTCAGACCACTCTGCGCGTAACTGGACAATATGCTTGGCGCCAAACCGTACGTGGACGCGGGCAGTTCTGTACGTGGACGCGGACAGTTCCAGAACGCGGACATGAGCAGAGCAACACAATACATTTACATTTTAATCACTTAGCAGACGCTCTTATCCAGAGCGACTTACAGTTAGTGAGTGCATACATAACCCAGTCTTTACACTGGCTTACATTAGTAATATTCATTTATTTATTTTTATATGTAAAACAAAATTCAAAGTTTTTTAATAACAAAGTGTCTCAGAGTAGAACATTGGTCGTATAAGTGCTGAGAATAAAGACATTTTACACTTATGGGTATAAATTAAAGCTATGCATGAAGCCTCTAGTCCCACCTAGTCGGCAGATATTTAGGACACCTCATGAGCTGTCCTAACCAGTTAAGAGTTAACAGCAGGTGTCTTGATAAAACTATAGAATAATGCAGTGAGTCAGTGGTTCCTGCGCCACATGTAATTGCTTTGGAGTAGTTCAAAATAATATTTCTATATTTCTATATGATCAATCCGTAAATAATATAGACCTACATGCAACCGTATGTCTTGTGCTTTTGGCAAAGATTTCTGTATAATAATTATGTATAAGTGATACCAAAATGTCTGCATAGCATTTTTTTATTTTTTTTATTTCACCTTTATTTAACCAGGTAAACCAGTTGAGAACAAGTTCTCATTTACAACTGCGACCTGGCCAAGATAAAGCATAGCAGTGCGATAAAAACAACAACACAGAGTTACATATGGGGTAAAACAAAACAAAAATCAAAAAAATACAACAGAAATACAATTAATATACAGTGTGCAAATTTAGCAAGTTATGGAGGTAAGGCAATAAAATAGGCTATAGTGCAAAATAATTACAATTTAGTATTAACACTGGAATGATGTGCAAGAGATGATGTGCAAATAGAGATACTGGGGTACAGATGAGCAAAATAAATAACAATATAGGGATGAGGTAGTTGGGCGGGCTAATTTCAGATGGGCTGTGTACAGGTGCAGTGATCGGTAAGGTGCTCTGACAACTGATGCCTAAAGTTAGTGAGGGAGATAAGCGTCTCCAGCTTCAGAGATTTTTGCAGTTTGTTCCAGTCATTGGCAGCAGAGAACTGGAAGGAATTTCGGCCAAAGGAGGTGTTGGCTTTGGGGATGACCAGTGAGATATACCCGCTGGAGCGCAGACTACGGGTGGGTGTTGCTATGGTGACCAATGAGCTAAGATAAGGCGGGGATTTGCCTAGCAGTGATTTATAGATGGCCTGGAGCCAGTGGGTTTGGCGACGAATATGTAGTGAGGACCAGCCAACAAGAGCGTACAGGTCACAGTGGTGGGTATTATATGGGGCTTTGGAGACAAAACGGATGGCACTGTGATAGACAACATCCAATTTGCTGAGTAGAGTGTTGGAGGCTATTTTGTAAATGACATCGCCGAAGTCAAGGATCGGTAGGATAGTCAGTTTTACAAGGGCATGTTTGGCAGCATGAGTGAAGGAGGCTTTGTTGCGAAATAGGAAACCGATTCTAGATTTAACTTTGGATTGGAGATTCTTAATGTGAGTCTGGAAGGAGAGTTTACAGTCTAACCAGACACCTAGATATTTGTAGTTGTCCACGTACTCTAGGTCAGACCCGTCTAGAGTAGTGATTCTAGTCGGGTGGGCGGGTGCAAGCAGCGTTCGGTTGAAGAGCATGCATTTTGTTTTACTAGTGTTTAAGAGCAGTTGGAGGCTACTGAAGGAGTGTTGTATGGAATTGAAGCTCGTTTGGAGGTTTGTTAACACAGTGTCCAATGAAGGGCCAGATGTATACAAAATGGTGTCGTCTGCGTAGAGGTGGATCTGAGAGTCACCAGCAGCAAGAGCGACGTCATTGATATACACAGAGAAAAGAGTTGGCCCAAGAATTGAACCCTGTGGCACCCCCATAGAGACTGCCATAGGTCCAGACAACAGGCCCTCCGATTTGACACATTGAACTCTATCTGAGAAGTAGTTGGTGAACCAGGCGAGGCAGTCATTAGAGAAACCAAGGCTATTTAGTCTGCCAATAAGAATGCGGTGGTTGACAGAGTCGAAAGCCTTGGCCAGGTCAATGAAAACGGCTGCACAGTACTGTCTATTATCGATCGCGGTTATAATATCATTTAGGACCTTGAGCGTGGCTGAAGTGCACCCATGACCAGCTCGAAACCGGATTGCATAGCAGAGAAGGTACAGTGGGATTCGAAATGGTTGGTGATCTGTTTGTTGACTTGGCTTTCAAAAACTTTTGAAAGGCAGGGCAGGATGGATATGGGTCTGTAACAGTTTGGATCTAGAGTGTCACCCCCTTTGAAGAGGGGGATGACCGCGGCAGCTTTCCAATCTCTGGGGATCTCAGACGTTACGAAAGAGAGGTTGAACAGGCTAGTAATAGGGGTTGCGACAATTTCGGCGGCTAGTTTTAGAAAGAAAGGGTCCAGATTGTCTAGTCCAGATGATTTGTAGGGGTCCAGATTTTGCAGCTCTTTTAGAACATCAGCTGTCTGGATTTGTGTGAAGGAGAAGCGGGGGGGCATGGGCAAGTTGCAGCGGAGGGTGCAGAGCTGGTGGCCGGGGTAGTGGTAGCCAGGTGGAAAGCATGGCCAGCCGTAGCAAAATGCTTGTTGAAATTCTCGATTATTGTAGATTTATCGGTGGTGATAGTGTTTCCTAGCCTCAGTGCAGTGGGCAGCTGGGAGGAAGTGCTCTTATTTTCCATGGACTTTACAGTGTCCCAAAACTTTTTGGAGTTAGTGCTACAGGATGCAAATTTCTGTTTGAAAAAGTTAGCCTTTGCTTTCCTAACTGCTTGTGTATATTGGTTCCTAACTTCCCTGAAAAGTTGCATATCACGGGGCTATTTGATGCTAATGCAGTACGCCACAGGATGTTTTTGTGCTGGTCAAGGGCAGTCAAGTCTGAGGAGAACCAGGGGCTATATCTGTTCTTAGTTCTGTATTTTTTGAATGGGGCATGTCTATTTAAGATTGAGAGGAAATTACTTTTAAAGAACAACCAGGCATCCTCTACTGACGGAATGAGATCTATATCCATCCAGGATACCTGGGCCAGGTCAATTAGGAAGGCCTGCTCGCTGAAGTGTTTTTGGGAGCGTTTGACAGTGATGAGGGGTGGTCGTTTGACCGCGGACCCGTTACGGACGCAGGCAATAAGGCAGTGATCGCTGAGATCCTGGTTGAAGACAGCGGAGGTGTATTTAGAGGGTAAGTTAGTCAGGATGATATCTATGAGGGTACCCATGTTTACGGATTTAGGGTTGTACCTGGTAGGTTCGTTGATAATTTGCGTGAGGTTGAGGGCATCTAGCTTGGATTGTAGGATGGCTGGGGTATTAAGCATATCCCAATTTAGGTCACCAAGCAGTACGAACTCTGAGGATAGATGGGGGGCAATCAGTTCACATATGGTGTCCAGGGCACAGCTGGGGGCTGAGGGGGTCTGTAGCAAGCGGCAACAGTGAGAGATTTATTTCTGGAAAGGTGGATTTTAGAACTAAAAGCTCAAACTGTTTGGGCACAGACCTGGATAGTATGATGGAGCTCTGCAGGCTATCTCTACAGTAGATTGCAACTCCACCCCCTTTGGCAGTTCTATCTAGACGGAAAATGTTATAGTTGGGGGATGGAAATTTCAGAATTTTTGGTGGCCTTCCTAAGCCAGGATTCAGACACTGCTAGAACATCAGGGTTGGCGGAGTGTGCTAACGCAGTGAATAACTCAAACTTAGGAAGGAGGCTTCTGATATTTATGTGCAGAAAACCAAGACTTTTACGGTTACAGAAGTCAATAAATGATAGCTCCTGGGGAGTAGGAGTGATACTGGGGGCTGCAGGGCCTGGGTTAGCCTCTACATCACCAGAGGAACAGAGGAGGAGTAGAATAAGGATACGATGTTATGTTGTCTTCATTTTGGCAGATTAACTCATGCTTATTTCTGAAGAGTAACTCAGGTTTTCGCCCAGCGGCTAAGGAGTTGGAGCTGTGGCAGGAGTTGGACCTATGGCAGAAAGGTGGCTGGTTCGAATCCCGGGCCGGGCGCTGGAAAAACGGGCGGGCTTGATCTGACCACTGGAAGGCTGCTGGGTTCACATCCTCAAAACAATCACCTTTTGTTGATCAGAACTCTAGAGGTTCTTCTTCCTTGAACCCAAAAATATATATAACTTTTAGTGGTTCCATATATTAAGGATGTGATAGAAGCATTTCTGGTTCTATAAGGAACCTTCTTTTCTAAGTGTATAATAAACACACTTTTCTTTGATTATTTAATTACCTATATCATGTTATTTCAAGTTATCCCTTTGGAGCACAACATCACGTTGTTAAAAAATAATCCTAAATTGGGCATGGCTATAAATTGGGAAATTGAAGGCATCTAGGGCGAAATATGTGTTTGATGAAAATGAACATTGTATGAAACGTTGTAGGCAACATCATTGGCAAGGGACTTGATGCCTACGATGTCAAAGCAATTTAGAGTTGTTAAAGCGGGTGTGAAGAGTGTGTTGTTATAACGGTAATATTGTCAAAATTCCGCTTGTAACAACCATCAGAATTGGTTAAAAAAATATGCATTCCATTATATTAGGCAATAATGAACAGTAGGCAAAGTGTTCGTGTCGTGAAAATTTGATCAAATGTTTTACATTGCAACGAGTCCAGTCAGGGTGCTGCAGAACCCCTGCAGTACCTCCACTGACCCGAGATTGAGAACTCCTGATTTAGCAGATACTCTAATCCAGAGTGATTTACAGTAAGTGCATTCATCTTGAGATAGCTATTTATTTTGTAAATAAAATTAATAAATTCTTCATAAAATTGTCATCTCACCTCTTAGCTTTGGTGTCATGTTCCCCAGAGAGACGCATTTTAGAGGCAGGGACCCCCTCCTCTCTCTCCCCAGAGAGACGCATTTTAGAGGCAGGGCCCCCCTCCTCTCTCTCCCCAGAGAGACTCCTTTTAGAGGCATGGCCCCCCTCCTCTCTCTCTCCAGAGAGACTCATTTTAGACCACTGACCCCTAAACAGAGATGCAGCATGTTGGTTGTGGTGAACACAGTGACAACTCATTCTAGAATGTCCATTGTTCTCTTTTACTCATGATCTCTTAGAAATAAAACATTTACTAACAGACATATCCAAACAGTCGGGTGATTTAATTTAATCACATGAACATTGTTACGTTCCTCAACAAGAAATAAAACATTGTCTCTCAAACAGAAGAAGGAAGTAACAAAGAGTCACTAAAAACAACCAAAACGAAACAGGTGGTTTTAGGAGGGGTTCTGAAAGACACTCATGGGGGTGTCCACTAGTGGTGGGAAACAGAGGCTTTCTGAACGCTTTGGGGCTTTCACCAAATTGTGCCGAAAATGGAATGGATAGATTTGAGTACTAATAAACAACATTTAGTTATGTTACAATCAAAACATTTACAAAAAACTGAACAGCCTATGCTTATAGAAATTCATCATTTAAAAGTCATTTAAAAGTTAGAAATACAATGTAGCCAGTTTTAAAATAAAACTATAAAAACTAAATCTATACAGGTATTTGATTCTGTGCCTCCACAAGACAAGACACTCACTCACTGTTCCCAAGGCAGAGACACCTGTCAGGTGAGAAATGGAGGAGAATATCTGGACTAAGACTGTAAGTAGTGTCCAGCAGAGGACATGGAGGAGAATATCTAGACTAAGACTGTTAGTAGTGTCCAGCAGAGGACATGGAGGAGAATATCTGGACTAAGACTGTTAGTAGTGTCCAGCAGAGGACATGGAGGAGAATATCTAGACCAGGGGTGTCAAACCTACGGCCCGCGGGCCGGATCCGGCCCGCAAACGGGTTTAATCCGGCCCGCGAGATGATTTAAAAAATAAATAAATAATATTTTATTTTTTTTAAGTATAAAAATGAGCTGCAATTTTTCAATAAAATAAACTGCTGTTCCAATTGCGTCCACTGGATGGCGCAATAGCAATTGTGTTAAGCAAGCAAACTGTTTATACCGGGGCAGAGCAAGTAGGTCAAGCACGTGCAGCCAATGAGCTACTTTGTTTTGCCCGCGATATTTATTACGGCTTCTACTTTTAACATTATGTGCTTTGGCACCCCCATTGCCCCAATATGTCTCTGTCAAAAAAGAGAAAAGTGGACGCAGAGTGCAGAGTGTTCCAAGAAAAATGGTCACCCTATTTAATCACGGAATTGAATGGGAAAGCTGTATGTTTGGTTTGTTCAGAGCATGTTGCAGTGCTGAAAGAATATAACCTTAAGCCGCCACTATGTGAGTCTTCATGCCGACAAATATGACAACTTTCAAGGACAGCGGAGATGAGAGAAGGTGAATGAACTGTTGGCGGGTCTGAAGAAACAGCAGTCTGTGTTTACTCACAGCCGAGACATCAGTGACGCTGCAGTGAATGCTAGCTACCTCATTGCTAATGAAATTGCAGTGGCTTCAAAACCATTTAGTGAGGGGTGAATTTGTAAAAACATGCATGATGAAGGCAGCGGAGATTGTGTGCCCTGAAAAGCGGCAGGCTTTTGCAAATATCAGCCTGACAAGAAACACAGTTGCAGACAGGATTTCCGATCTTTCAGTGGATTTGGACAGCCAGTTGAAGCAAAAAGTAAAGTCATTTATTACGTTTTCGGTTGCAATTGATGAAAGCACAGACATTACAGATGTTGCACAACTGGCCATTTTTTCATCCGCGGAGTTGATGACACATTGACCGTCACCGAGGAGTTCGTGGAGTTGGTGCCGATGACAGATACAACGACTGCAGCTGATATTTTTACCGCACTTCGTCGGCGCTGGACAGGGTCGGAGTGGACTGGTCCCGCGCTGTCAGCCTGGCTACAGATGGTGCGCCCTCAATGATCGGGAAAAAAAGCAGGCGTTGTGACAAAGTTCAGAGAGAAAGTGCAATCTGCAAATGGAGGACGTGATTTTTGACTTTTCACTGTATTTTGCACCAGGAGGCTTTGTGTTGCAAGTCATTAAAGATGGATAACGTCATGAAGGTGGTCATCCAAACTGTTAATTTCATCCGATCCAGAAGCCTGAATCACCGTCAGTTTGACAGTCTTCTCAGAGAGAAAGACCACATCTATGGCCTGCCATACCACACTGAGGTAAGATGGTTAAGCCGAGGTGCTGTGCTGAGGCGTTTCTTTGATTTACGAGAAGAAATTGAACAGTTCATGGAAGAAAAGGGCAAACCAGTGTTAGAATTTCATTCCACAGAATGGATGCCGGACCTTGCATTTATGGTGGATGTTACAGAGCACCTGAATAACTTGAACAAACAGCTGCAAGGGCGCAACAAAGTTGTCACGCAGTATTATGACAGCATACGTTCTTTCAAGTTGAAGCTGTCATTGTGGGAGACGCAACTTGCCGGTGGTGATGCAGCTCACTTCCCCTGTCTGAAAAATGTGTCGCGCGACCCAACATGTGGCAGACATGAAGCGGTTCAAAGATAAAATAACTGGACTGTTACGGGAGTTTGAGCAACGCTTTCAGATGTATGTTTATATGTTTTTATGTTGATGTGCTATTGTTTTTAATTGTATATTTAACCTATTCTTGACTCTGTGGTTCTTGCACTTGTTTGGGGAACAGGATTTCATTATTTTTATCTACATTTCTGCCTGAGAAATGACACCCTGATATAGTTCTGTGATCTGTGAAACAGTTCTGTTAATCACTGAGATATTGTGTGTTTGTGTGTTCTTTTCTTTAGAATTTTCAAATAAACTTGACGTGGTTTTTATGATTAATAGTGATGTTGTGCTTGTACTATTTTGGACACACTGTCCTCAGGCTCCAGCTTTATGTTGTATGTTGATCGTATTAAAACAAAGAAAACAATCTGAAGTTGTTGTTTTTAAGTTATATATACCATGATTTTTTCCGGGTCCGGCCCACTTGGGAATAGATTTTCCTCCATGTGGCCCCTGAGCTAAAATGAGTTTGACACCCCTGATCTAGACTAAGACTGTTAGTAGTGTCCAGCAGAGGACATGGAGGAGAATATCTAGACTAAGACTGTTAGTAGTGTCCAGCAGAGGACATGGAGGAGAATATCTAGACTAAGACTGTTAGTAGTGTCCAGCAGAGGACATGGAGGAGAATATCTAGACTAAGACTGTTAGTCGTGTCCAGCAGAGGACATGGAGGAGAATATCTAGTCTAAGACTGTTAGTAGTGTCCAGCAGAGGACATGGAGGAGAATATCTAGACCAAGACTGTTAGTAGTGTCCAGCAGAGGACATGGAGGAGAATATCTAGACTAAGACTGTTAGTAGTGTCCAGCAGAGGACATGGAGGAGAATATCTAGACTAAGACTGTTAGTAGTGTCCAGCAGAGGACATGGAGGAGAATATCTAGACTAAGACTGTTAGTAGTGTCCAGCAGAGGACATGGAGGAGAATATCTAGACTAAGACTGTTAGTAGTGTCCAGCAGAGGACATGGAGGAGAATATCTAGACTAAGACTGTTAGTAGTGTCCAGCAGAGGACATGGAGGAGAATATCTAGACTAAGACTGTTAGTAGTGTCCAGCAGAGGACATGGAGGAGAATATCTAGACTAAGACTGTTAGTAGTGTCCAGCAGAGGACATGGAGGAGAATATCTAGACTAAGACTGTCAGTAGTGTCTAGCAGAGGACATGGAGGAGAATATCTAGACTAAGACTGTTAGTAGTGTCCAGTAGAGGACATGGAGGAGAATATCTGGACTAAGACTGTTAGTAGTGTCCACCAGAGGACATGGAGGAGAATATCTAGACTAAGACTGTTAGTAGTGTCCATCAGAGGACATGGAGGAGAATATCTAGACTAAGACTGTTAGTAGTGTCCACCAGAGGACACGGAGGAGAATATCTAGACTAAGACTGTTAGTAGTGTCCATCAGAGGACATGGAGGAGAATATCTAGACTAAGACTGTTAGTAGTGTCCACCAGAGGACACGGAGGAGAATATCTAGACTAAGACTGTTAGTAGTGTCCAGTAGAGGACATGGAGGAGAATATCTAGACTAAGACTGTTAGTAGTGTCCACCAGAGGACATGGAGGAGAATATCTAGACTAAGACTGTTAGTAGTGTCCACCAGAGGACATGGAGGAGAATATCTAGACTAAGACTGTTAGTAGTGTCCACCAGAGGACATGGAGGAGAATATCTAGACTAAGACTGTTAGTAGTGTCCAGTAGAGGACATGGAGGAGAATATCTAGATTAAGACTGTTAATAGTGTCCAGCAGAGGACATGGAGGAGAATATCTAGACTAAGACTGTCAGTAGTG
The DNA here is from genome assembly GCF_020615455.1 of Coregonus clupeaformis. Taxonomy (NCBI): domain Eukaryota; kingdom Metazoa; phylum Chordata; class Actinopteri; order Salmoniformes; family Salmonidae; genus Coregonus; species Coregonus clupeaformis. The sequence goes on along the minus strand of NW_025534108.1, from coordinate 71,042 downwards.
TCCACCAGAGGACATGGAGGAGAATATCTAGACTAAGACTGTCAGTAGTGTCCACCAGAGGACATGGAGGAGAATATCTAGACCAGGGGTGTCAAACCTACGGCCCGCGGGCCGGATCCGGCCCGCAAACGGGTTTAATCCGGCCCGCGAGATGATTTAAAAAATAAATAGATAATATTTTATTTTTTTTAAGTATAAAAATGAGCTGCAATTTTTCAATAAAATAAACTGCTGTTCCAATTGCGTCCACTGGATGGCGCAATAGCAATTGTGTTAAGCAAGCAAACTGTTTATACCGGGGCAGAGCAAGTAGGTCAAGCACGTGCAGCCAATGAGCTACTTTGTTTTGCCCGCGATATTTATTACGGCTTCTACTTTTAACATTATGTGCTTTGGCACCCCCATTGCCCCAATATGTCTCTGTCAAAAAAGAGAAAAGTGGACGCAGAGTGCAGAGTGTTCCAAGAAAAATGGTCACCCTATTTAATCACGGAATTGAATGGGAAAGCTGTATGTTTGGTTTGTTCAGAGCATGTTGCAGTGCTGAAAGAATATAACCTTCGTCGCCACTATGTGAGTCTTCATGCCGACAAATATGACAACTTTCAAGGACAGCGGAGATGAGAGAAGGTGAATGAACTGTTGGCGGGTCTGAAGAAACAGCAGTCTGTGTTTACTCACAGCCGAGACATCAGTGACGCTGCAGTGAATGCTAGCTACCTCATTGCTAATGAAATTGCAGTGGCTTCAAAACCATTTAGTGAGGGTGAATTTGTAAAAACATGCATGATGAAGGCAGCGGAGATTGTGTGCCCTGAAAAGCGGCAGGCTTTTGCAAATATCAGCCTGACAAGAAACACAGTTGCATACAGGATTTCCGATCTTTCAGTGGATTTGGACAGCCAGTTGAAGCAAAAAGTAAAGTCATTTATTACGTTTTCGGTTGCAATTGATGAAAGCACAGACATTACAGATGTTGCACAACTGGCCATTTTTTCATCCGCGGAGTTGATGACACATTGACCGTCACCGAGGAGTTCGTGGAGTTGGTGCCGATGACAGATACAACGACTGCAGCTGATATTTTTACCGCACTCGTCGGCGCGCTGGACAGGGTCGGAGTGGACTGGTCCCGCGCTGTCAGCCTGGCTACAGATGGTGCGCCCTCAATGATCGGGAAAAAAAGCAGGCGTTGTGACAAAGTTCAGAGAGAAAGTGCAATCTGCAAATGGAGGACGTGATTTTTTGACTTTTCACTGTATTTTGCACCAGGAGGCTTTGTGTTGCAAGTCATTAAAGATGGATAACGTCATGAAGGTGGTCATCCAAACTGTTAATTTCATCCGATCCAGAAGCCTGAATCACCGTCAGTTTGACAGTCTTCTCAGAGAGAAAGACCACATCTATGGCCTGCCATACCACACTGAGGTAAGATGGTTAAGCCGAGGTGCTGTGCTGAGGCGTTTCTTTGATTTACGAGAAGAAATTGAACAGTTCATGGAAGAAAAGGGCAAACCAGTGTTAGAATTTCATTCCACAGAATGGATGCCGGACCTTGCATTTATGGTGGATGTTACAGAGCACCTGAATAACTTGAAAAAACAGCTGCAAGGGCGCAACAAAGTTGTCACGCAGTATTATGACAGCATACGTTCTTTCAGTTGAAGCTGTCATTGTGGGAGACGCAACTTGCCGGTGGTGATGCAGCTCACTTCCCCTGTCTGAAAAATGTGTGCGCGACCCAACATGTGGCAGACATGAAGCGGTTCAAAGATAAAATAACTGGACTGTTACGGGAGTTTGAGCAACGCTTTCAGATGTATGTTTATATGTTTTTATGTTGATGTGCTATTGTTTTTAATTGTATATTTAACCTATTCTTGACTCTGTGGTTCTTGCACTTGTTTGGGGAACAGGATTTCATTATTTTTATCTACATTTCTGCCTGAGAAATGACACCCTGATATAGTTCTGTGATCTGTGAAACAGTTCTGTTAATCACTGAGATATTGTGTGTTTGTGTGTTCTTTTTCTTTAGAATTTTCAAATAAACTTGACGTGTTTTATGATTAATAGTGATGTTGTGCTTGTACTATTTTGGACACACTGTCCTCAGGCTCCAGCTTTATGTTGTATGTTGATCGTATTAAAACAAAGAAAACAATCTGAAGTTGTTGTTTTTAAGTTATATATACCATGATTTTTCCGGGTCCGGCCCACTTGGGAATAGATTTTCCTCCATGTGGCCCCTGAGCTAAAATGAGTTTGACACCCCTGATCTAGACTAAGACTGTTAGTAGTGTCCAGCAGAGGACATGGAGGAGAATATCTGGACTAAGACTGTTAGTAGTGTCCAGCAGAGGACATGGAGGAGAATATCTGGACTAAGACTGTTAGTAGTGTCCACCAGAGGACATGGAGGAGAATATCTGGACTAAGACTGTTAGTAGTGTCCACCAGAGGACATGGAGGAGAATATCTAGACTAAGACTGTCAGTAGTGTCCAGTAGAGGTAAATGTTTTGGAAGCCACAGCGGGATCCATTGACTGAGGGGTCAAACAAAGCTTTTTATGTCATTTGTATGTTTACGCCTTGAGCTATCTATCCAGCTGCTAAGGTGAAATATCTATACTGAACAAATATATAAACGCAACATGCAACAATTTCAACGATTAGTTACAGTTCAAAGATGAGTTACAGTTCATATAGGGAAATCAGTCAATTGAAATAAATTCATTAGGCCCTAATCTATGGATTTCACATGACAGAAATACTCCTCAGTTTCATCAACTGTCCGGGTGGCTGGTCTCAGACGATCCCGCAGGTGAAGAAGCCAGATGTGGAGTTCCTGGGTTGGCGTGGTTACACGTGGTCTGCGGTTGTGAGGCCGGTTGGACGTACTGCCAAAATTCTCTAAAACAACGTTGGAGGCAGCTTATGGTAGATAAATGAACATTCAATTCTCTGTCAACAGCTCTGGTGGACATTCCTGCAGTCAGCATGCCAATGGCATGCTCCCTCAAAACTTGAGACATCTGTGGCATTGTGTTTTGTGACAGAACTGCACATTTTCCAGTGGCCTTTTATTGTCCCCAGCACAAGGTGTACCTGTGTAATGATCATGCTGTTTAATCAGCTTCTTGATATTCCACCCCTGTCTGGTGGATGGATTATCTTGGCAATGGAGAAATGCTCACTAACAGGGATGTTAACACATTTGTGCACAAAATTGGCGAGAAATAAGCTTTTTGTGTGTATGGAACATTTCTGGGATATTTTATTTCAGGTCATGAAACATGGGACCAACACTTTACATGTTGCGTTTATATTTTTGTTCAGTATAGATAAAAACACAAAGCTTCCAGCAGAGGTCAGTGCTCTTCTGACAGCTGTCAGATGGTAGTGTGATGTCCGAAGCTTCGACCGTCATCATCACGTAGTATTGTTACTTTGATACAAGCATTGATACGTTGTGTCGAATCAGTAGTGCTTTGAAAACTGCAACGGCGCATCAGACCTCCGGTTTTAATCGTCCAATCCCTAGTGTCCACTGAATGTTGACTAGCAACAAGAAAGTGGTACCTAAAAGACTCCCACCATGAGTGCCCATTGAAGTGGCTCCAGACGAGGACATCTGAAATAAAAACCCTCCAACTTACAATATGGAGTAAAAAAACAAGTGGAGCAAACCAAACCAAACCAGACCAAACCAGACCAAACCAGACCAAACCAGACCAAACCAGACCAAACCAGATCAAACCAAACCAGACCACACCAGACCACACCAAAGCAGACCAAACCACACCAGACCAAACCACACCAAACCAAACCACACTAAACCACACCAGACCAAACCAGACCAAACCAAACCAAACCAGACCAAACCAGACCAAACCAGGCCAAACCAGACCACAACAAACCAGACCAAACCAGACCAAACCAGACCAAACCAAACCAGACCAAACCAGACCACACCAAACCAGACCAAACCAGACCAAAACAAACCAAACCAAACCAGACCAAACCAGACCAAACCAGACCAAACCAGACCACACCAAACCAAACCAAACCAGACCACACCAAACCAGACCAAACCAGACCAAACCAGACCAAACCAAACCAGACCAAACCAGAACAAACCAAACCAAACTAGACCAAACCAAACCCTGGGAGATACAAGACAGAAAGACTTTGTTCATCAACTTAAAGAAGCAGAGCTACAAAGAGGTGCCAGTCTTCTAACATCTCTAAGGCCAATCAGAACACTGGACCAGCTGCTCTTCAATATCACATAACAGATGGAACCCTTCTGACTAAAGGGATGACAAGCAGAACACTGGACCAGCTGCTCTTCAATATCACATAACAGATGGAACCCTTCTGACTAAAGAGATGACAAGCAGAACACTGGACCAGCTGCTCTTCAATATCACATAACAGATGGAACCCTTCTGACTAAAGAGATGACAAGCAGAACACTGGACCAGCTGCTCTTCAATATCACATAACAGATGGAACCCTTCTGACTAAAGAGATGACAAGCAGAACACTGGACCAGCTGCTCTTCAATATCACATAACAGATGGAACCCTTCTGACTAAAGAGATGACAAGCAGAACACTGGAACCAGCTGCTCTTCAATATCACATAACAGCTGGAACCCTTCTGACTAAAGAGATGACAAGCAGAACACTGGACCAGCTGCTCTTCAATATCACATAACAGATGGAACCCTTCTGACTAAAGAGATGACAACCAGAACACTGGACCAGCTGCTCTTCAATATCACATAACAGATGGAACCCTTCTGACTAAAGAGATGACAAGCAGAACACTGGACCAGCTGCTCTTCAATATCACATAACAGCTGGAACCCTTCTGACTAAAGAGATGACAAGCAGAACACTGGAACCAGCTGCTCTTCAATATCACATAACAGCTGGAACCCTTCTGACTAAAGAGATGACAAGCAGAACACTGGACCAGCTGCTCTTCAATATCACATAACAGATGGAACCCTTCTGACTAAAGAGATGACAAGCCAGCACAGGCATAAGCATACTGTCTATTGAGGTGGCGCCAAGAGGTGGGGCCAACGTGCTAACGTCCAACCTCAAAATATAAATGGAAATACCAAAGCCTGTAACAACATGTAGTCGTGTCTGATATCTTTCACCTCATCTCCCTGTTACTGTTTGTTTAGGTAGTTATAGACAGTGCAGCAACACAAGGCCACATTCCTCTCAGCCCTTCCACTCTCTCAGGCTAATGTGTATTTATTAAAAAGTTTACTATTTCTTTCAATCTGTTATTTTATAAACGTATCTGAGAATGTAGACTGAAGGGCTAAAATGGACATGATTGATCTGAGGGGGATCAGTGATCCGTACAGAAAGGTTTTTTGCAACAAGTAAGAGATGTTATATTATGTAAAGTAGGCTAGGTTCTACTGTATAATAGCATATGTAGATCAAGGTCTATACCTCGGCTATAGCCTAAAATATCCTAGATGACCAGCCTAAACCTGTTCAGATCAGTTCACACAGGTTATCAGTAGCAGGATTGATCACCTACAAATCGGTTTTAAGTCTAAACAGCGGGCAGGGCGGTAAACCAGGTCCGCTGGCCAAAAAAGGCAAACACCCTACGCATCACAGCAGTAGGGTTAACAGCAGTAGGGTTAACAGCAGTAGGGTTAACAGCAGTAGGGTTAACAGCAGTAGGGTTAACAGCAGTAGGGTTAACAGCAGTAGGGTTAACAGCAATAGGGTTAACAGCAGTAGGGTTAACAGCAATAGGGTTAACAGCAGTAGGGTTAACAGCAGTAGGGTTAACAGCAGTAGGGTTAACAGCAGTAGGGTTAACAGCAATAGGGTTAACAGCAGTAGGGTTAACAGCAGTAGGGTTAACAGCAGTAGGGTTAACAGCAATAGGGTTAACAGCAGTAGGGTTAACCCTATTGCAGCAATGGGAATTGTAACCTGACTCACACTGTCCCCTACAAAAGTCCCTTGCTTCGACTACTCAGACCCCTCACATGTCCGGGCCATAAATTCTGATGCCTCACAGACACCATACTACTTCTGACACCAATGTAGCGAACAGCGGGGCAGGGAAGCGAACCCAGGTTGCATGTGTAAAAGGCAACCAACCTACGCATCGCGCCATTGGCGCCAATTGGGTTACTTGGATGGAATTGTGACGTGATTCATTTAGCGAGGATCACTACACTATAGTGGAACTATGATACAATTACAGTTATCATATGAAATGTTAAATGTAGAACTATAATATATGAATATTGATATATTGAATTTGACTTGACCACATTCAGTTAGCTCCATGTTGTATGATTAAACTGACACGTACCTGTCTCAGTAGAAGTAGACTGTTAGGTCTGAGTGTTTTACTTCCATTCACTGTACTAAAATTACACCAGACATTACATTTCTCTACACACTTTACAATCATTCCTGGCAGGATTCTCACCTTGTAGCCTGAATTCACAACCAGAACATGTCAAGTCATTGAGATATTTTCAGTTCTGCTGAAAGAGCACCTTCCTGATGACTAGCGCTCTGTATATTCTAATGGGTGAAGTCTGATCTGGAATGTGAAGCTAACTGAAATGTAGATAAGCTTTGAAAAAACAGTATATCTAGCTGGCATCATAGTACACCCCTCAGGCTACGTTCAGGTTACAGCATCAGGCAGGCATCAACAGCCGAGTTGTAGGCTACAACCTGGGTCGTATTCATTAGTTTACACCGCAGCCAACAGTTTTAAAATGTTGCATAAACAGTTTACTCCAAACGCTGTACAACGTGACCTAAACGATTTCTGTTGCCAAACGTTTTGCTACGGTGGGCACTAATGAACACACAGCCTTTCCACAATATTTATTTGTCTCTCTTTCACACAAAATACCTTCCTGAGTGAAAAGAGTTAACAGTAGATTAGAAAGAGAAAATGTTGTTGCTTGTTGTGTTTTAAGCAGTTTTGAGAAGACACGTCTATAGACCTATGATACAGTACACTCTTAGAAAAAAGAGTTCCAAAAGGGTCCTCTGGCTGTCCCCATAGGAGAACGCTTTTGGGTTCCAGGTAGAACCCTTCTGGCTTCCATGTAGAACCCTCTGTGGAAAGGGTTCTACCTAGTACCAAAAAGGGTTCTACCTAGGACAAAAAAATGGTTCCACAAAGGGTTCTCCCATGGGGACAGCCAAAGAACCCTTTTAGATTCTAGATAGTGTAGGAGTGATCACCCTGGGGCACACAATGGACACAGAACGAATTCACCCCACGCATCAAATTTATATCCAAAACATTTTAAGGAGAGTAGGCCTATTATAACACTGTCCACAAAACATATCATCAACTATATGAATACACATAACAATATCATCAACTATATGAATACACATAACAATATCATCAATTATATAATTACACATAACAATATCATCAACTATATGAATACACATAACAATATCATCAACTATATTAATACACATAACAACATCATCAACTATATTAATACACATAACAATATCATCAACTATATTAATACACATAACAATATCATCAACTATATTAATACACATAACAATATCATCAACTATATTAATACACATAACAATATCATCAACTATATTATTACACATAACAATATCATCAACTATATTAATACACATAACTATATCATCAACTATATTAATACACATAACAATATCATCAACTATATTAATAAACATAACAATATCATCAACTATATTAATACACATAACAATATCATCAACTATATTAATACACATAACAATATCATCAACTATATTAATACACATAACAATATCATCAACTATATTATTACACATAACAATATCATCAACTATATTAATACACATAACAATATCATCAACTATATGAATACACATAACAATATCATCAACTATATTAATAAACATAACAATATCATCAACTATATTAATAAACATAACAATATCATCAACTATATTAATATCATAACAATATCATCAACTATATTAATTTCATAACAATCATCGTCTTACCTTTTATATGTCTCTCAATAGAAGCAGAGTCTAGAATGATCATTCGGTCACTGAAAGTTACTTTCGTTTGCTGAACCCTATTTACATATCAGGTTCTTCCTCTCACTCTCACTCTCACTCTCACTCTCACTCTCTCACTCTCTCACTCTCTCACACTCTCACTCTCTCACTCTCTCACTCTCTCACTCTCAATCTCACTCACACTCACACTCACACTCTCACACATACACACACACACACACACACACACACACACACACACACACACACACACACACACACACACACACACACACACACACACACACACACACAGCCAACCAATGGAACAAATAACTAATTGACTAAATAAAACAGACATGTACAGAAACATATCGTTGGCTCAAAAGTTCCAAGAAATATTATATTTTAGTACTAACTGACTTATAAAATAAACTTTAATTTGAGGCATTAGAATGTATGTAAGAGACATGATTGTGTGAAATCTATGTCAATGTAGACCAGCATAAAGTACAAGAACAGATGGATTGCAGTGATGAGTGACATACACCTCCAGGTAACTGGCAAAATAAAGGACACACCAACATAGTGTCTTAACAGGGCGTTTTGCCTCACGAGCTGCCAAAATAAAGGACACACCAACATAGTGTCTTAACAGGCGTTTGCCACCAGGAGCTGCCAAAATAAAGTAGACACCAACATAGTGTCTTAACAGGGCGTTTTGCCTCCAGGTAACTGCCAAAATAAAGGAGACACCAACATAGTGTCTTAACAGGGCGTTTTGCCACCAGGAGCCACCAGAACAATACTCCTTGGTGTAGATGTGTCTTGGCATACATTCTACAAGTGTCTGGAACTCTATTGGAGGGATGTGACATCATTCCTCCTTAAGAAATTCCATCATTTGGTGTTTTGTTGATGGTGGTGGAACATGCTGTCTCAGGCGCCTCTCCAGAATCTCCCATAAGTGTTCAATTGGGTTGAGACCTGGTGACTGAGACAGCCATGGCACATTGTGAAACATCGGCAAGTTGAGCAGTTTTCGTCACTGTAGCTCCTGCCAAACGTGCCCCAACAATCACCAATCGTTAAGCTCTTCCCGAGCAGGTTTAAGTCTCTCTTCGTTGCAGCTCCTCTCTCCCCAGGGGTAGCAGCTCCTCTCTCCCCAGGGGTAACAGCTTCTCTCTCCCCAGGGGTAGCAGCTCCTCTCTCCCCCAAAGGGTGACAGCTCCTCTCTCCCCAGGGGTAACAGCTCCTCTCTCCCCAGGGTCAGCTCCTCTCTCCCCAGGGGTAGCAGCTCCTCTCTCCCCAGGGGTAGCAGCTCCTCTCTCCCCAGGGGTAGCATCTCCTCTCTCCCCAGGGGTAACAGCTCCTCTCTCCCCAGGGTGTAGGCTCCCTCTCTCCCCAGGGGTAACAGCTCCTCTCTCCCCAGGGGTAACAGCTCCTCTCTCTCCTGGTTGCAGCCCCTCTCTCCCCAGGGGTAGCAGCTCCTCTCTCTCCCCAGGGGTAACAGCTCCTCTCTCTCCCAGGGGTAACAGCTCCTCTCTCCCCAGGGTAGCAGCTCCTCTCTCCCCCAGGGTTAACAGCCCCTCTCTCCCCAGGGGTATCAGCTCCTCTCTCCCCAGGGTTAACAGCTCCTCTCTACCCTAGGATTTGAAGACATCGGTGGCTTAGCTCTCAGCCAGTAGGAGGGTCCGGGAAGGAATTTCAACAGCTAAATCCATGACTACATCACTAGTGTATTGCCAAAAAACTACTCAAGAACTTCAAATATAGACTCTGACCTGTCAAATGAGCCAAACTGATTAAATAATCCCACAGTACCTAAACACTCTCTCTCTCTCTCTCTCTCTCTCTCTCTCTCTCTCTCTCGCTCTCTCGCTCTCTCTCTCTTACTTTCTCTCTCTCTCTCTCTCTCTCTCTCTCTCTCTCTCTCTCTCTCTCTCTCTCTCTCTCTCTCTCTCTCTCTCTCTCCTACTTTCTCTCTCTCTCTCTCTCTCTCTCTCTCTCTCTCTCTCTCTCTCTCTCTCTCTCTCTCTCACACACACACACAGTGCAGTAATTAGAATCCCTATATCAGCTTTTAGTGATAGTCTACTGTGTGTTCTCCCCTCCTCTGTCTCTCTCCATCACTTTCTCTGTGTCGTCTATTGATGTCTCTCATCTTGTCTGGTGTCTCTCTCCATCAACAGAAGTGAGAGTGTAATGCAAGTCAAGGTGTCCTTGGATGAATGTCAACAGATTTATAACCAGCATTGTTAAATTAACTGTTGTAATTAATAAATAAAATATTTGTAAATGTATTGTCACAGACACCGGATAGATGCAGTGAAATGTGTTGTTTTACAGGGTCATAGTAGTACGGCGCCCCCTGGAGCAAATCAGGTGTAAGTGCCTTGCTTAAGGGCACAGACAGATTTTTACCTTGACGGCTCAGGTATTCGAACCAGCAACCTTTCAGTTACTGTCCCCACTAGGTAATCTTACCATACCATACCAGTTCACGCCCTAAAAGAAGACACTGTTCAAGTGTTCAAATGTAGTCCATGAAGAGGTATTAGGATTATGTGCACAGCTATTCTGCCGTACAATTGCAAACTGCTGCTACACATTTGGTCAAAGATGAGTTCAGACCTAAATTAGGCTTCGTAGTATCTGTTATATCTTGTGACAAAGTGTCCTGGTTCAATTATCTTCTGTTTCAGAGAAAATGGAGGGTCAAATTTGCTGTAACTACAAAATCCCAGTAAAAACCAAGGAAACAACAGTAAGTGAGGTTACTGCCATCTGGCTTTGTTCCACCATGTTCTACTGCAGTTACTACGGTTTTCCTTGGTATTCTATCAGGCTCTGAGTTCAGGCCATCCCGACCATGGCACTCACCCTCACACACTCCATGAGACAGCCAGTGATCCAGTTATCACCAGAATAAACACGGCCCAATCGCGCAGAAACATTATGGTTTAACTCATATTGAAATGCAAAATACCCAGATAATGGTAAGAAAGATAGCAAACAAAATATTGAAACGCTGGCTAACATAAAGAAAAGGTCAGCATTGATATTAATACAAAGTCACATAAGGATAAACATTCTCCGTGATGAAATAGTTCTTACCTTATGGATAAAAACAGCTTGAGGGTTGCTGCAATACAACATTCAAAACATGAAAACTATATGGTTCAATATGTTAAAATCATTTAACATCTGATAATAGACCATGCATATAGGCTATATGGTTCAATATGTTAAAATCATTTACCATCTGATAATAGACCATGCATACAGGATATATGGTTCAATATGTTAAAATCATTTACCATCTGATATTACCAATATCTTATTGGGCTCATTTTTGGAGGTGGAAATTATATTTTAGATGGTGTCAGCATCATTGTATTTCCATTCATTCTGGAGTAAAACTGCCTTTTCTTGTCACCAGAACTGAGCTTCTTAGAACTGAGCTTTTCAAGAAGTTTCCCCAGGAGGACCCTGGGAACCCTGAGCAAGGGGACTGGAATTGGTCACATTTGCAGTTTAATACATTTACAGAAATTATCCTCTTTTCCTAAAAGCATGACGGTCATGACTTGTTTACATGAAAGGGGATATTAATTTAGCACAAGACAATCAATATTGACGGAAGTATTTTTTTTTGGGGTTTAACCCCTGAGATTTGGCTGTTCTATGAGTACGAATGGTCTGAGGCAGGCATTAGATTACAAGCGTTTTCAAGTGTAACGTTAATAACGATGGTTTTGGGGAACTGCTCAGAGATTTAACGATGCTCCTACAAAGGTTCTAACGATGAACTTAGCCTTTAGATGCTTTTCGAAACCGGATCCTGGATGAGACCATCTGCTAAATTACTAAAATGTAAAATGTAAGGTTTTAAATACAAATATCATATTGCTGTATTTTTTGAAAAAAAATTTAAATATTGATTTCACAAATATAATATTTGTACAGTTCTTTATTAAAAATTATGTTATTTTTACATTTGGCTGTGTAAAACCTAGCAGTACTACTTATTTCTCTGAGAGTGAGGCAGATATATTATTACTGTGTAAAACCTAGCAGTACTACTTATTTCTCTGAGAGTGAGGCAGATATATATATTATTACTGTGTAAAACCTAGAAGTACTACTTATTTTTCTGAGAGTGAGGCAGGTATATATTATTACTGTGTAAAATCTAGCAGTACTACTTATTTCTCTGAGAGTGAGGGAGATATATATTATTACTGTGTAAAACCTAGCAGTACTACTTATTTCTCTGTGAGTGAGGCAGATATATAGCATTTTGCAAAAAAACATGATTATTTGTCTCTCTGAAATGAAAGCATCAAGTGATAGATTTTAAACAAATACATTTCTGTCATAGAACAACCCCATACCAGGATTAGATAGTGAAAAAACACACCAATCTCTTTCATAATTTCTTTAAAACAATAAAGGCTAATTTACCAAAACTTCTGAAAAGTGATATATAGCGTTTTGGAATGAAACTCTTCTCATGTTTCCCCATCTGAGCTCAGAGTAGATGAGAGACTGAGGGGCGGTTTCCCAGACAGAGTTTAATTGAAGTCAGGACCAGGTAAATTCTACTTAAGTATCTCCACAATATCCCCACACGTCTTATTACCTGTTCTGTCTGTGTCACGTATACTCCCTCTCCGGCGTTCCAGGTCACCAGTCTGCTCATTATTACGCACACCTGTCACCATCGTTACGCCACCTGCGACCAATCAGACTCACCTGGACTCCATCCCCTTCCTGATTACCTCCCCTATATCAGTCACTCCCTTTGGTTCCTTCCCCAGGCGTTATTGATTCTGTTTCAGTGCTTCATGTCTGTACGCTACTCCTGTTTCTTGTTTTGTTCTATGTATTATTAAATTCATTTCCTGTACTTGCTTCCTGACTCCCAGCATTCACGTTACAGTCTGGCTGTAGCAGGCTGCCTAGTAAATTAAATGTCTTTGGCCCCATTACACTGAAACATGGAGGCACAATGTTGTCCTCATCAATGTAATTTACAAGAACAAAATATTCAAACCGTTTCTGTATATGAGCTCCACTGCTCAATACTTTCATCAAACTGTCCAAAGTTTCCAACAATTCCAATAATTGTTCATTTCTCAATAAGCTCCCGATTGTCACTCACATCAGTATTGTCCTCAACCACAGCAATATTTTCCTCAGTCACGTGATCTTCATTCACTTCACTCACTGACGTTTCCTCCAAATTCGCTCATTTAGCAGATTTAATTAAAAGGTTTGTCTTCACAGTTGCATAAATGTCCTTTCCTTTAATCAATGTATATTCCTCCTTTTTTAATCAAGTTGTTTTCCCGCTCCGACGTCCGTCTCGAGTCCTTTTCTGCCGTCCATAACGATGTTAACTCTTTCTTAGTTAGCTGAACTATGCACTTGCCTCTGCTAGCAATACACTGTGCTAACAATAGCCTATTCTGGACCACAGAAAATAACAGTTTTAAACAGTTGTAAAAAACCCACTTCTTCCAGACAGAATAGTTCCTGTAGATTCAGACTTACTCATCACCAATCTTTTGTTATGTCTCGTGGGTTTCATAACCACGTCTGTACAACAATTCAATAATGATGAGACAGGAAATAATGATGAGACAGGAGACAGGAATCAGTTCAACCATTTATCTGGAACGTGATCATCTCAACACATACAAACCCCCATGATGCTCTGCAGCACAACCCCAATATACAACAAATACATACATAAGTAAATGGACACGAAACAAAACTCATAGAGGAATTTAAATGTTCAGTTGTAGAAAGTAGGGCCATGGGATAGGGTCAGAAAGGTCAGTATGTTTGATAACTGGTTCCAGAGGTGACATAACAAGCATAAGGTCTATTATAACACAGTGAAGTAGAGGTGGGAGCTAAAAGCAGACATGGACAGTGAGACGGTGTGAGGAGGTCAGGGGTGAAACACTAGATCAGGACAGGTAGAAATGGCAGGGCTGGAAATAGACACAGAGACACATTCTGATCATTGCTCAGACCTGACCTGAGACACCCAAACAGAAGATGCCATAGCAAAGTCCTGTCCAGTAGGCTATTTGGGATTTCCTTTCATCAAAATCCAACACAAGGAAATGTGTCCAGTGTGTGTGTGTGTCCAGTGTGTGTGTGTGTGCTTGTCTAGTGTGTGTGTGTGTGTGTGTGTGTGTTCGTGTGTGTGTGTGTGTTCAGCGTGTGTGTGCCCAGTGTGTGTGTGTCCAGTGTGTGTGTGTGTCCGTGTGTGTGTGTGTTCAGTATGTGTGTGTGTGTGTGTGTGTGTGTGTGTCCAGTGTGTGTGTGTGTGTGTGTGTGTGTGTCCAGTGTGTGTGTGTGTGTCCACAGTGTGTGTGTGTCCAGTGTGTGTTTGTCCAGTGTGTGTGTGTGTGTGTGTGTGTGTGTCCTGTGTGTGTATGTGTCCAGTGTGTGTCCCCAGTGTGTGTGTGTGTGTCCAGTGTGTGTGTGTCCAGTGTGTGTGTGTGTGTGTGTGTGTGTGTGTGTGTGTGTGTGTGTGTGTGTGTGTGTGTCCAGTGTGTGTGTGTGTGTGCAGTGCTACCATGGTTATTATTTACAGGGACACTGAGGAGTCAACACCATAAGCCCAAAACCCTGGATAGAGGGGCTCAGTGAATGTGGAGTGGAATGTGTTCAGGTGGGTCAGTGTGTCAGAGGAGACTCTGTAGAAGGACAGAGTGCCGGCTGGCCAGTCCAGATACACTCCTACTCTGTGGGAGCTGGAGGATCGGGACGTCTATGGTAGTGGACTTATTATTGTGCCAGGCTCTGTAACTGTTGTCAGAGCAGAACAGACTCCAGGACTTGTCATTCCATCCAATCCTACTGTCATCACCCCCTCCTCTCCTGCTGATTCCTTTATATGTCACTCCTATAACAGCCTCACTCCCACTCCACTCTACCTCCCGGTAACAGCGCCCAGTCAGACCCTCTCTACACAGAACCTGTCTACAGCCCTCAAATCTCTCTGGGTGATCAGGATACGGCTGCTTCTCTCTCCTCCATGTCACCTTTCTGTTCTCCTCAGACAGAGAGAGGAATCTGTTTACTGTGTTTGGGTCCAGTGTGAGATCACAGACATCTGATGGATGAAACCAGACACAATATTAGAAATCATCATCATTCACATTATAATGTTAACTCACTTTTCACTAATTCATTTGATGTAGATGTTTCTAAGTATCAAAAGGAGAAGTTAAGGTAACTTGAGATTTGTTCAATGATCATATGTTATACTGTATGGTAATATAAAACACACTTATTCCTATTAATTACACACAAAAACACACACAAAAAACACACACACTGAACACACACACACACACACACACATCCTGAACACACATCACACACACACTGGATACACACACACACACACATTTCTAACGTAACACCGAACACGCCACACACATACACAGACACACACCTGTATGCATGCATGAACACACACACACATTTCTAAAGTAACACAAACACGTCACACACACACCCAGACACACACATTGTCAAATCAACTCTTTGTAAACTTTGGTGTCCCTGATTTGTGCTTCTGTAGAACTACAGCTTATATTTAATATGACCAAGTAAGTAATGATGGTGGTCTTTGACTTTGACTTCACTTGAATTAAGACTTATTCTTAGTCATATTCTTCACAGCAGTCAACACTCACATTTTCTAAGTCCAGGTTTCATTGTGTTCTCTCCACCATGTTCCACACTGTAGCGGTAAGCAGAAGAACAGACAGTCATTGAGGGATACACCTGAACTCACACACACACACACACACACACACACACACACACACACACACACACACACACACACACGACACACACACACACTCACACACACACACACACACTGTTAGCATATAACTTTGTCCAAGTGTGTGTGTGTGTGTGTGTGTCCAGTGTGTGTGTGTGTCCAATGTGTGTGTGTGTGTGTGTGTGTATGTGTGTGTGTCCAGTGTGTCTGTGTGTGTGTCCAGTGTGTGTGTGTGTGTGTCTCTTTGTGCCCAGTGTGTATGTGTGTGTGTGTGTTCCAGTGTGTGTGTGTGTGTGTCCTGTGTGTGTGTGTGTCCAGTGTGTGTCCTGTGTGTGTGTGTGTTCAGTGTGTGTGTGTGTGTGTCCAGTGTGTGTGTGTGTTTGTCCAGTGTGTGTGTGTGTCCAGTTGAGTGTGTGTGAGTGTCCAGTGTGTGCACACACACAAACATACACTGGACACACACACACACACACACACACATTCTGGACCACAGACACAAAAACACACTAGACACACAAACACACTGGACACACACAAACACACTGGACACACACACTGGACGCACACACACTCACTGGACACACACACACACTGGACACACAAACACACACACACACACACACACACACACTGGACACACACACACACTGGACACACACACACACACACTGGACACACACACACACACTGGACACAAACACACACTGGACACACACACACACTGGACACACACACTGGACAAAGACACACACACACACTGGACACACACACAGACACACACACACACACACACTGGACACACACACACTGGACACACACACACACACACACACACTGGACACACACACACACTGGACACACACACACACACTGGACACACACACACACTGGACACAAACACACAATGGACACACACACACACTGGACACACACACTGGACAAAGACACACACACACACTGGACACACACAGACACACACACACACACGCACATACACACACCGGACACACACACACACTGGACACACACACACACTGGACCCACACACACACACACACTGGACCCACACACACACACACACATGAACCCACACACACACACACAGGACCCACACACACACACACTGGACACACACACACACACTGGACCCACACACACACACACACACACACACACACACACACACACACATACACACACACACACACACAGTCTTTATATAACTTAGTCCAAGTGGTGGTCAGAATGTTTGTCTTAACTAGCCTGATAACTCCAACATGTCTGATATGAACATTGACACAAACCCTATACATACTTGAGTTTCTCCAGTCTGCAGTTTGGATCCTCCAGTCCAGCAGAGAGCAGTCTGACTCTGAGTCTCCTGGGTGATTGTAGCTCAGATCCAGCTCTCAGGTGTGAGGGTTTGACTTCAGAGCTGAGACCAGAGAATCACAGCCTTCCTCTGTGACTAGACAGCCTGACAGCCTGCAAAGAGTCAAATCATGTTAAAACCACACTGCTATTCTTTGGTGGTGAAAACAGTGGCAGTATATTTTTTTCTACATATTAAGATACATTAATTTATGAATAGATATGGCAGGCTTCAGGACACTGATGTATCATTATTAGATATTATCATAATATTGCTTGTAGAGAGAAACATGTATTGTACAATTATTTGAGTAGACTGACCAGAGCAGTTTAAAAAAGCAGTATCAGTCAAAAGACAGACAGTGAGGTATCAGATTTAGATTGTATTGAGTATACAGTCCACACCATATCTATTTTTGTCACACTCTGGCTCCGGGACTTGTATTTGAGCCAGGGTGTATTCGTTTTGTTGGTTATAGGGTGTGTTCATTTGGGTTGTGTTCTTGTGTAGTCATGTGACTCCCAATCGGAGGTAACGAGTGTCAGCTGTCGGCTCGTTATCTCTGATTGGGAGCCATATTTAGTCTGTGTGTTTTCACCTTGTGTTTGTGGGTTTTGTTCCTGTACAGTCATTGTCACTGTGGACTTCTCGTATCGTCATTTGTTTTGTGGTTTTCGTGTTGCACTTTAATTAAATAAAGTCATGTTCGCTCAACGCGCTTTGGTCCACTCCCTCATTAGACGATCGTGACAGAAAAACCCACCAAATCAGGACCAAGCAGCGTGTCCAGGAATCGGCAGCCTGGAAGTGGGAGCAGCGGCGTCAGCAGGATCAACAGTGGACAGGCGAGAGGCAACCCCAAAACATTTTTAGGGGGGGGCACACGGCAGGGACGACGGGGCTGACGGAGGCAGAGAAGGGGCGGATTCAGAAGGCCACCAGGTTACGGGGGCCACTGGTCAAGGCAGGGAAGGTTGGTGTTGAGGCACGGCGAGAGAGTACTGGGGTGTGTAACCAGTCCGGTCCGGCCCGTTCCAGATCCCAGAGGTAGAGCCAGTGGTGTGTGTCCCCAGTACGGTGTGGACTGTTCCGGCCCCTCGCACCAAGTGTACGGTGCGCGTCGCCAGCCCGGCTCGGCCTGTTCCTGTTCCTCGCACCAAGAGTACGGTGCGCGTCGCCAGCCCAGCCCGGCCTGTTCCTGCTCCACGCACTACGCCTGTGGTGTGTGTCACCAGCCCGGCCCGGCCTGTTCCTGCTCCACGCACGAAGCCTACGGGGTGCGTCGCCAGCCCAGCCCGGCCTGTTCCTGCTCCACGCACTACGCCTGTGGTGTGCGTCACCAGCCCAGCCCGGCCTGTTCCTGCTCCACGCACGAAGCCTACGGGGTGCGTCGCCAGCCCAGCCCGGCCGAGTTCCTGCTCCACGCACCAGGCCCACGGTGTGCGTCGCCAGCCCAGCCCGGCCGTTTCCTGCTCCACGCACCAAACCTACGGTGTGCGTCGGCCTGGTCCAGCCCGTTCCTGCTACTCGCACCAAGCCAAGGGTGCGAAGTTGACAGCCTGGTCCAGCTCGTTCCTGCTACTCGCACCAAGCCAAGGGTGCGAGTTGACAGCCTGGTCCAGCTCGTTCCTGCTACTCGCACCAAGCCAAGGGTGCGAAGTTGACAGCCTGGTCCAGCCCGTTCCTGTTACTCGCACCAAGCCAAGTGCACGAGTCAGTCGGCCTGGTCCAGCCCGCTCCTGCTACGTCCGGTCCAGCTCCAGCCAGCGGGGCCAGACCGGACCAGGGGCGCTATGGGGGTTTGTTGGAGGGTGGTGGGCAAGCCCGGGCCGGAGCCGCCGCCGAGGAGGAATGCCCACCCAGCCCTCCCCTGTGTTGCTTGTATTTAGGCGCGGTCGCAGTCCGCGCCTTTAGGGGGTACTGTCACACTCTGGCTCCGGGACTTGTATTTGAGCCAGGGTGTATTCGTTTGTTGGTTATAGGGTGTGATCATTTGGGTTGTGTTCTTGTGTAGTCATGTGACTCCCAATCGGAGGTAACGAGTGTCAGCTGTCGGCTCGTTATCTCTGATTGGGAGCCATATTTAGTCTGTGTGTTTTCACCTTGTGTTTGTGGGTTTTTGTTCCTGTACAGTCATTGTCACTGTGGACTTCTCGTATCGTCATTTGTTTTGTGGTTTTCGTGTTGCACTTAAATTAAATAAAGTCATGTTCGCTCAACGCGCTTGCGCTTTGGTCCACTCCCTCATTAGACGATCGTGACAATTTTGACAGTGAAGCTAACATTTTAAATGTGGCTCTATGCTCATTTTGGATTTGAGATCAAATGCTTCATATGAGGTGACAGTATATAATGTCACCTTTTATTTGAGGGTATTTTAATACATATCTGTTTCAACATTTAGAAATGAAAGCACTTTTATGTATCTAGTCCCCCCATTTGAAGAAGTCATAAGTATTCTGACCAATTCACTCATAGTGTATTAAAGTAGTCAAAAGTTGAGTATTTGGTCCAAACTTGTTGGTTGCATTTGCAGTTTGTTTTGGTTGTGTTTTGGGTTATGTTTTGCCCAATAGTAACTGAATGGTGGATGATGTCTGGAGTAATTTTCTGTCTAAGTGAGTAGATAACATGTTTCTAAACATTACTAAATTAATCCTGATGATGCCATGATTAAGAAAAATAATGAATTAATTATTAATAATAATTAGTGAGAGAGTTACAGAGGCTACAACAAAACATGCTAACCTCTCACCATTACCAATAACAGAGGGGATATTTATTTGTATTTTTGTCATTTAGCAGAAGCTCTTATCCAGAGCGACTTACAGGAGCAATTAGGGTTAAGTGCCTTCCTCAAGGGCACATCAACAGATTTTTCACCTAGTCGGCTCTGGGATTAGAACCAGCAACCTTTCGGTTACTGGCACAATGCTCTTACCCACTAAGCTACCTGCCGCCCGGGTATGATCCTTGTGCCTCTGTAACTTTCTCATTCATCATCATTCACGATTCATTCATGATTATTCATAATCATGGTAGCATCCACATGAATGTAGAAGTGTTCAGAAACATCTTCCATTCTTACTGACAATACAAGTGAAGTGACTCCAAAATGACAGGACATTATTCACCATTCAGTTTCTATTGGGAAAAACATAATCCAAAACACAACCAAGACAAACTGCAAATGTATTCAACAAGTTTGTAGAATCACAAGCTTGATATAATCACTGCAGGCAAAGAATATTGAACCAAATACTAAACGTATGACTACTTTAATACAATATAAGTGAATATGTCCAAATTATTACAACTTTTTCAAATGGGAGAACTAGATACATAAAGTGCTTTCATTTCTAAACAGTAAAACAGATATGTATGAAAAACCTAAAATAAAAGGTGACATTCTGTACTGTTGCCTAATATGAAACATTATATCTCAAATCCAAAATGCTGGAGCATAGCACCAAATTTAAAACTGTAAGCTTCACTGTCCAAACACATATGGTGTGGACTATGTGTGCCTGGTAAACACATGTGGATCTGGTGAACAGTTATCACTTGTTTACCAACTACAGGAATACTGACCTCAGAGTCTCCAGTTTACAGTGGGGATTCCCCAGTCCAGCAGAGAGCAGCTTCACTCCTGAATCCTTCAGGTCATTGTTACTCAGATCCAGCTCTCTCAGGTGTGAGGGGTTTGACTTCAGAGCTGAGACCAGAGAAGCACAGCCTTCCTCTGTGACTAGACAGCATGACAGCCTGCAAAGAGTCAAATCATATTAAAACCACACTGCTATTCTTTGGTGGTCAAAATAGTGGCAGTATTTTTTTTCCTGACACCTGACATATATATATATATATCATTATTAGAAAAAATCATAATATTGTGTGTAGAGAGACAAATGTATAGTACAAATATTTGAGTTGACTGACCAGAGCAGTTTAAAAAGCAGTTTCAGTCAAAAGACAGACAGTGAGGTATCAGATTTACCGTATTTTCCGCACTATAAGGCGCACCGGAGTATAAGCCACAGCAGCTAAATTGAATGATATTGAATGATGTGTCCATATATAACCGCACTGGACTATAAGCCGCAGGTGTTTTAATGGTTAATTACCATATGTAAGGGTTCGTGCACAGAGGGGATTGTCGGTGTCACGATCGTCTAACAGAGTGGACCAAGGCGCAGCGTTGCGAGTGAACATATTATTTAATGGTGAATACACGAAACAAAACAACAAACGATAACGTGACAGTCAACGGTCTAACACAAACCAACTCGAACAAAATCCCACAACCCTAAAGAAAAACAGACAGATTAAATATGGCTCCCAATCAGAGATAACGAGCCGACAGCTGACACTCGTTACCTCCGATTGGGAGTCACTTGACCAAACATAGAACTAGAACACCTAGACACTAAACACAGTACATAAACACACGGAAATCTACACACCCTGACTCAACATAAACAGTCCCGGAGCCAGAGTGTGACAGTCGGGAAAGCGATGGCTGCTTGAGGAAGCTCCCATTTATTAACATTTCAACAAACAAGTTGCATATTTGCATAACGTATTCCAGCAAAATTAGTTAATAGCGTCACAATCATTTAACCACTTAACTTTGGTTATTTTTGAAAAACCTTGAAAAAGTGTGCACATCTTTGAATATTTATCTACATTATAGCCTACAGTAGTACCATAACAAAAAACAAAGTTTACAGCGCTTGACTGAGGCAATATCAATGGCTAAATTAAATGTGTTTTTTTTTAAGTGCAAAATAAAGTGCCTGTAACACGACAGTAAGCGCGTAAACCTAAAGTTGCAGCAACACGGCTGCTTAAAATATACGGTAATCAGCCTACCAGAAAAGTCATTAATCCTCATCTTCATCTTTTAGGCTAAGGTGCAGTACACGGCTGTAACCAGAAAAGTCAAGTCATTAATCCTCATCTCCGTCTTCTTCCTGCGTTACTAAAACCACCAAAGTCCTCATCTTCAGTGTCGGAAACTTGAACAGGCTCAGGGTGGCTTCGTCAGCCACTCTCCTCTCTCCTTCGTTGACGCTCTCAAAACCAACGAACTCCTCTTCGTCACTGTCGGAATCGAACAGCCTCTGAAGGGCCTCAGCTGTGGAGGCGTCCTCCTCTTCATCACGCAGCAGTCCAGCCTTTCGGAACCCGTTAATGATCGTGGGATGTTTTGACACTCCTCCACGCTATCAGGATCCACTCTCAAACTTGAGCGAAAGTTGCTTTTCGCATGCGACCAGTTTTGGTGAATGATTTATCGGCGCTAGTCATCCACACCTCCCACTGAACGCGTAGTGCCACTTTGAACTCACGATTGACACTGATGTCGAGTGGCTGCAGATGCTTCGTTGTGCCCCCAGGAATCACAGATGGAATGGAGTTTGTGCTCTTGATGGCTGCTTTCACATAATCCGTTATATGGGCCCTCATGCTGTCCAAAACGAGCAAAGCTTTTTTGGGGCGAAAGAATCCTCCAGGGCGCTTGACGTAGCACTCATTCAGCCATTCATTCAGCCATTCATTCAGCCATTCATTCAGCCACTCATTCAGCCATTCATTCATTACGCTTTCCATCATCCACCCTTTCTTGTTGACTTTAAACAAGATGCCATTCAATATTTTCTATTTTCATTTCGGTGGCGACTGTTTCAGCTTTCAGTCGGATCTGCACGGTGGAAACACCTCGGCCGTCTGCTCTCTGTGTGTTCACCCAATCTTCAAGAAAGTCTTCAAGTTCGGGCCATCTGCTTTTATTACATCTGAAAGCTTTTTTTGACTTTTTGCATTGAGACAGTTCTTCCCGCTGGCGTCTGTCACGGTCGCCTATGAAGTAGGACCAAAGCGCAGCGTTGGGAGTGAACATAATGACTTTAATGTTTAAACACACGAGAATACAAAACAAAAACACGATCCGTGAAGTCCTCAGTTACACTGACTGAAACATAGAACAAAAACCCACAACCCTAAGGTGAACACTGACAGTTTAAATATGGCTCCCAATCAGAGATAACGAGCCGACAGCTGACACTCGTTACCACTGATTGGGAGTCACACGACTAGACAAGGAAACACAACCAAATACAACACAACCAATACCAAACACAACCAAATGAACACACCCTATACCAAACACAACCAAATGAACACACCCTGGCTCAAAATACACAGTCCCGGAGCCAGAGCGTGACAGTACCCCCCCCTAAAGGTGCGGGACTCCGACCGCGCCTACACCCCAAATAGGGGAGGGCTGGGTGGGTTTTGCTCCTCGGAGGCGGCTCCGGCTCTGGCTCCGGGCTTGACCACCATCCTACATCCATCCCCCGTAATGGCCCGGTCCGATCCAACCCAGCTGGCTGGATCCGGACTGATGACGCGCACCCCTAGCTTGGCGCGTGAGGCAGGGACGGACCGGACCTGGCTGACAATACGCATCCTCGGCTTGGTACGTGGAGCAGGCGGACCTCTTCAGGCTGACGACTCGCCTCCCTGGCTTGGTGCGCGTAGCAGGAACAGGCGAACCAGGTTGACGACTCGCGCCCCCTTGGTTTGGTGCAGTAGCCGGAACGAGCTGACCCAGGTTGACGACTCGCACCCTTAGCCTGGTGCGAGTGGCAGGAACAGTCGGGTTGGGCCGGCGACGCACACCGTAGTTTTGATGCGTGGAGCAGGAACCGGCCGGGCCGGGCTGGCGACGCACCCCCTTTGGCTTGGTGCGTAGAGCAGGGACAGGCCGGGCTGGGCTGGCGACGCGCACCATTGGCTTGGTACGGGGAGCAGGGACGGGCCGGACAGGGCGCACCACAGACTTGGTGCGGGGAGCAGGAACAGGTCGAGCTGGGCTAGCGACGCACACCGTTGGCTTGGTGTGGGGAGCAGGCACGGGCCGGACAGGGCCGACGAAACGCACCACAGACTTGGTGCAGGGAGCAGGAATAGACCGAGTTGGGCTGGCGACGCGCACCACAGGCTCCATGCGAGGAACAGGAACAGACAGGACCGCACTGAGGACACACACCCCTGGCCCTACACGGGGATCAGGAACGGGCCGGACCGGACTGGTAACACACCCCAGTACCCTTTGCCGTGCCTCCACACCTTCCTTCCCCTTCGTGACCAGTGGCCCCCTTAACCTGGCGGCCCTATCTGCCAACCTCTTGCACTCCTCCAACCCGTACTCCTGCTGCCCCGACGTCGTGAGCCCCCCCCCTAAAAATGTTCTGGGGGTCTCTCCTCCCCGTGGACCAGGCCTCTATAGTCCTTTCCCAACCTTCGCTCTTCTGTCTCCACCACTCGTCATCCAACTCCTGGAAACGCTGCTTGGTCTCGTTGTGGTGGGTTTTTCTGTCATGGTCGCCTATGAAGTAGGACCAAAGCGCAGCGTTGGGAGTGAACATAATGACTTTAATGTTTAAACACACAAGAATACAAAACAAAAACACGATCCGTGAAGTCCTCAGTTACACTGACTGAAACATAGAACAAAACCCACAACCCTAAGGTGAACACTGACAGTTTAAATATGGCTCTCAATCAGAGATAACGAGCCGACAGCTGACACTCGTTACCACTGATTGGGAGTCACACGACTAGACAAGGAAACACAACCAAATACAACACAACCAATACCAAACACAACCAAATGAACACACCCTATACCAAACACAACCAAATGAACACACCCTGGCTCAAAATACACAGTCCCGGAGCCAGAGCGTGACAGCGTCTCCAACGTCTCACCATTGACTCATTGATGCCAAGGCTACGTGCAGCAGCTCTATTTCCTTCTTTAACAGCCATATTGACTGCCTTTAACTTAAAAGCTGCATCATATGCATTTCTACGTTGTTTTCCATAATGAGGGTTTGTGCATGAAAACTTCCTTTGCACAAACTGTCTCGCTTCTCGTAATGTCTGTCTGTCTTGCTCTCGTTCTGTCTCTCGTTCTGTCTCTCGTACCACTCTCGGTTCCACTTTTACTTTTGCGCGCTACCTGTCTCACTCTTTTCCGGCCTCCAGCTTTTCCTGCTGGAGTCCGCCGCTACAAGGTGGGGGCGCGGACCGGTCATAGAGCCCATAGAGTTAAAGTTGGTGGACTGTAACCTGTAAAATCCATAGATTTAGGAGGTCTTCTAGTGGCCGTTAGCTGTAAAAATCCATAGATTAGCCGCACCGTTATATAAGCCGCAGGGGTCGAAAAATTTGAAAAAGGCGCGGCTTATAGTCCGAAAAATTACGGTAGATTGTATTGAGTATACAGTCCACACCATATCTATTTTGACAGTGAAGCTAACATTTTAAATGTGGCTCTATACTCCAGCATTTTGGATTTGAGATCAAATGTTTCATATGAGGTGACAGTATATAATGTCACCTTTTATTTGAGGGTATTTGAATACATATCTGTTTCACCATTTAGAAATGAAAGCACTTTATGTATCTAGTCCCCCACTTTTGAAGAAGTCATAAGTATTTTGATAAATTCACTCATAGTGTATTAAAGTAGTCAAAAGTTTAGTATTTGGTCCCAAACTCATTGGTTGCATTTGCAGTTTGTTTTGGTTGTGTTTTGGGTTATGTTTTGCCTGAAAGTAACTGAATGGTGGATGATGACTGGAGTAATTTTCTGTCTAAGTGAGTAGATAACATGTTTCTAAACACTACTAAATGAATCCTGATGATGCCATGATTAATAAAAATCATGAATGAATCATGAATAATAATGAGTGAGAAAGTTACAGAGGCTACAACAAAACATGATAACCTCTCACCATTACCAATAACAGAGGGGGTATGATCCTTGTTCCTCTGTAACTTTCTCATTCATCATCATTCACCATTCATTCATGATTATTTATAATCATAGTAGCATCCACATGAATGTAGAAGTGTTCAGAAACATCTTCTATTCTTACTGACAATACAAGTGAAGTGACTCCAAAATGACAGGACATTATTCACCATTCAGTTTCTATTGGGAAAAACATAATCCAAAACACAACCAAGTCAAACTGCAAATGTATTCAACAAGTTTGTAGAATCACAAGCTTGATGTAATCACTGCAGGTAAGGAATATGGGACCAAATACTAAACTTATGACTACTTTAATACAATATAAGTGAATATGTCCAAATTATTACGACTTTTTCAAATGGGAGAACTAGACACATAAAGTGCTTTCATTTCCAAACAGTAACACAGGTATGTATGAAAATATCCTCAAATAAAAGGTGACATTATATACTGTTGCCTAATATGAAGCATTTTATCTCAAATCAAAATGCTGGAGCATAGCACCAAATGTTAAACTGTAAGCTTCACTGTCCAAACACATATGGTGTGGACTATGTGTGCCTGGTAAACACATGTGGATCTGGTGAACAGTTATCACTTGTTGACCAACTACAGGAATACTGACCTCAGAGTCTCCAGTTTACAGTGGGGATTCCCCAGTCCAGCAGAGAGCAGCTTCACTCCTGAATCCTTCAGGTCATTGTTACTCAGATCCAGCTCTCTCAGGTGTGAGGGGTTTGACTTCAGATCTGAGACCAGAGAAGCACAGCCTTCCTCTGTGACTAGACAGCCTGACAGCCTGCAAAGAGTCAAATCATATTAAAACCACACTGCTATTCTTTGGTGGTGAAAATAGTGGCAGTATATTTTTTCTACATTTGCAGATACATCAGTGTCCTGAAACCTGCCATATCTATTCATAAATTAATGTATAATTATTAGAAATGATCATAATATTGCTTGTAGAGAGAAACATGTATAGTACAAATATTTGAGTAGACTGACCAGACCAGTTTTAAAAGCAGTATCAGTCAAAAGACAGACAGTGAGGTATCAGATTTAGATTCTATTGAGTATACAGTCCACACCATATCTATTTTGACAGTGAAGCTAACATTTTAAATTTGGCTCTATACTCCAGCATTTTGGATTTGAGATCAAATGTTTCATATGAGGTGACAGTATATAATGTCACCTTTTATTTGAGGGTATTTTCATACATATCTGTTTCACCATTTAGAAATTAAAGCACTTTTTTTCTGTGAGTAGATAACATGTTTCTAAACACTACTGAATTAATCCTGATGATGCTATGATTAAGAATAATCATGAATGAATCATGAATAATAATGAGTGAGAAAGTTACAGAGGCTACAACAAAACATGCTAACCTCTCACCATTACCAATAACAGAGGGGGTATGATCCTTGTTCCTCTGTAACTTTCTCATTCATCATCATTCACGATTCATTCATGATTATTCATAATCATGGTAGCATCCACATGAATGTAGAAGTGTTCAGAAACATCTTCTATTCTTACTGACAATACAAGTGAAGTGACTCCAAAAATGACAGGATATTATTCACCATTCAGTTTCTATTAGGAAAAACATCATCCAAAACACAACCAAAACAAACTGCAAATGTATTCAACACGTTTGTAGAATCACAAGCTTGATGTAATCACTGCAGGTAAGGAATATGGGACCAAATACTAAACTTATGACTACTTTAATACAATATAAGTGAATATGTCCAAATTATTAAGAGTTTTTCAAATGGGAGAACTAGATACATAAAGTGCTTTCATTTCTAAACAGTAACACAGATATGTATGAAAATATCCTCAAATAAAAGGTGACATTCTGTACTGTTGCCTAATATGAAACATTATATCTCAAATCCAAAATGCTGGAGCATAGCACCAAATTTAAAACTGTAAGCTTCACTGTCCAAACGCATATGGTGTGGACTATGTGTGCCTGGTAAACACATGTGGATCTGGTGAACAGTTATCACTTGTTGACCAACTACAGGAATACTGACCTCAGAGTCTCCAGTTTACAGTGGGGATTCCCCAGTCCAGCAGAGAGCAGCTTCACTCCTGAATCCTTCAGGTCATTGTTACTCAGATCCAGCTCTCAGGTGTGAGGGGTTTGACTTCAGAGCTGAGACCAGAGAAGCACAGCCTTTCTCTGTGACTCCACAGCCTGACAGCCTGCAAAGAGATCATCATGATTTCACAAACTGTTAATTTAACACCAGTAGTGTAGAAGGACAATGGCAGATGCATTTGGTTTATTCTCTTAAACAACATATCGATTCATCTTCCGTCTCCTAGAATTGTATGGTCATATTGTTATACTAATGTGAACACCAATGCACTGATTCAGTACGTTTTTCTATTTAATATTATATATTATATACATATTATAATACATATATTTCTCTAAACTGAATATTTCTTCCTGATGATTAGTACTTAAATGTCATTGTATGTACTCACAGAGCAGCTCTGGAGGCTTTGACCACTGGCAGCAGCCTCAGAAGACCTTTCTCTGATCTGGAGTATTTCTTCAGGTCAAACACATCCAGCTCCTTTTCTGAAGTCAGCAACACAAAGACCAGAGCTGACCACTGTGCAGGTGACAGTTTGGCTTCTGAGAGACTTCCTGAGCTCAGGTAGCTTTGGATCTCCTCCACTAGAGAATGGTCATTCAGTTCGTTCAGACAGTGGAACAGATTGATGCACCTCTCTGGAGATGGATTCTTCCTGATCTTCTTCTTGATGTACTTGACTGTTTCTTCATGGCTCTGTGAGCTGCTTCTTGTCTTTGTCAGTAGACCTCGTAAGTGCTTCTGATTGGACTCCAGTGAGAGGCCCAGAAGGAAGCGGAGGAACAGGTCCAGGTTTCCTGTCTCACTTTGTAAGGCTTTATCCACAGCACTCTTGTAGACAGTAACTTCAGTAACTTGCGGTTCGGCCATTAGATTCTCATTGTTGTTGATGAATGAGAGGAACACATATACAGCAGCCAGAAACTCCTGAATGCTCAGATGCACGAAGCAGTACACCTTGTCCTGGTAGAGCACACATGCCTCTTTAAAGAGCTGTGTGCACAATCCTGAGTACACTGAGGCTTCATTGACATCAATGCCAGCCTCTTTCAGGTCTTCTTCATAGAAAATCAGATTGCCCTTCATAAGCTGTTGAAAAGCCAGTTTTCCCAGTGACAGAATGCTCTCTTTATTCCAGTGTGGACCTGTCTCTTCTTTCCCAAGATACTTTTCATTCTTCTGTTCGGTATGAAACACGACAAGGTGTGAGTACATCTCAGTCAGAGTCTTGGGCATCTCTTCTCTCTTGTCTGTACTCAACGTGTGTTCAAGGACTGTTGCAGAAATCCAACAGAAGACTGGAATGTGGCACATGATGTGGAGGCTCCTTGATGTCTTTATGTGTGAGATGATTCTGCTTGCCAGGTCCTCATCACCGAATCTCTTCCTGAAGTACTCCTCCTTCTGTGGGTCATTGAACCCTCGTACCTCTGTCACCTGGTCAACACACCCTGAAGGGATCTGATTGGCTGCTGCAGGTCGGGTAGTTATCCAGAGGAGAGCAGAGGGAAGCAGATTTCCATTGATGAGGTTTGTCAGCAGAACATCCACTGAGGTTGACTCTGTGACGTCCCAACAGATCTTGTTCTTCTGGAAGTCTAAGGGCAGTCGGCACTCATCCAGACCATCAAAGATGAACAGAACTTTGTACTTGTCGTAGTTGGAGATTCTTGATTCTTTGGTTTCCATTGAGAAGTGATTGAAGTTCAATGAAAGTGTGTTTTTCCCCTGTTCATCAAATTCAGCTCCCGAAAAGGGAATGAAAATACAAATTGGACATCCTGATTTGCTTTTCCTTCAGCCCAGTCCAGAATGAACTTCTGCACAGAGACTGTTTTTCCAATGCCAGCGACTCCCTTTGTCAGCACAGTTCTGATAAGTTTGTCTTGTCCAGTTAAGGGTTTGAAGATGTCGTTACATTTGACTGCAGTCTCTGGTCTTGCTTGTTTCCTGGTTGTTGTCTCAATCTGTCTCAGCTCATGTTCATCATTGACCTCTCCTGTTCCACCCTCTGTGATGTAGAGCTCTGTGTAGATCTTATTGAGAAGTGTTGGGTTTCCTTGTTTAGCGATCCCCTCAAATACACATTGAAACTTCTTCTTTAGATTAGATTTGAGTTCACGTTGGCAAATCACAGCAAGCTCATCTGAATGAAGAAATAACACAGAGGATATTAATATTATGTCTGATTTAAAGCCTACAGTATTCTAGGACTGTTATGACATTTTAAATTATAATAATTTTTTTCGCTTAACTGACTGTATAAATGTTTTCATAATGCATTACAGACTGGTGTGAGTGTGTATTCTCTCTCTCTCTCCTCTCTCTCTCTCTCTCTCTCTATCCCTGCTGCTACTTGATGAGGTCACTAGGTGTTGTGTTAAGGCTGCTACAATATCATTGAGTTACACAGCTACTTTAGCTGTACTTTAGCTACAGCTTTTAAATGTTTGTTATAAAACAGCATTCAACATGAGGCAGACAGCTCTTACTTTTCTCCAGTGTGTCAGCAAGCTCCTTCTGGTTCATTTTCCTCAGGACGTGCAGTGTGATCTTCAGAGCCCCTCTCTGGCACTGCTCTCCTGCTTCTCATCTTCAGCATCCACCACTTCCTTATCCTGCTTCTGACTCTCAAAGCCTTCTGGGAGTTCTGGACTAAGAATCCTCTTGAACATCTTCAGCTCGTTCTTCACAAATGTCATAATATTCTCTTCAAGCAACTGAAATAAATCAAGTAAATAAGTTAAGCAAGAGACTAAATGCTTTCTCATTAACACATGAATGAATGATTGACAGATCAACTTTACTTGAGGTAAACAAAACAAATGTACATAACAGGACCACATACACTGAATATGGAGGCCAGGTCTGTTTGATGACTCTGGGAAGACTGACCACTGAGAATCTCTGACTCTGATCTCTCCTGTTGGTTTCTGTGGACAAAACATCAGATTACATCTCATCCAGGGAGTACACACACACACACACACACACACACACACACACACACACTGACCATGACCCATGAGTTCTTCTTACCTTTGTTCAGTAGAAAAGTCTCCCTCTCTAAAGTTTAGAGGAGGTTCCATAGACTGGTCACTCTTCATGGACACACAGCTGGGTACAGGGGAGGCTGGTCTCTCCTGCTTGATTGGGCTTCAACACAACAGAGACAAACATTACATCTCTCATCTACTCTGAACTCAGATGGGGAAACAAGAGTTTCATTCCAAAACTCTATATATCCATTTTCAGAAATGTTGGTAAATTAGCTTCTATTGTTTAAAGAAATTATGAAAGAGATTGGTGTGTTTTTTCACTAGCTAATCATGGCATGGGGTTGTTCAATGACAGACATGTGTTTGATTAAAATCTATCACTTAATGGCTTCATTTCAGAGAGACAAATGTTTTTTTTGCAAAATGCTATATATCTGCCTCACTCTCAGAGAAATAAGTAGTACTGCTAGATTTGTAGAACACCAAGTGCGTCGTTAGATGCTTTTTTGCCCTCCGTGTGACTTTATACACAGAAGATCTCCGCTAAACATAGAATCACATGGTTTATCCGTCTCTTTTTGACCACCGATAAATTCAGAAGAAAGTTGACTTGAATTGATTCAAACAAGTGATGTATAAAATGATGCTTCAAATGAAAACCGAGATGACTGTATTAAAATATAAACAGTAGGCTATAGTCCTATTTCAATCATATTGAAATATATTAAATGTTCAATATATTGAGTTCTATTTTGCTACTTGTAGGCTACTGTCTGTAATTTGTCTCAATATATTTCATGATGTGTAGCCTAACATGTGCCCAATGATGTGCCAAATCTGTGATTTAGTGCATTTTTATTGTGTAAGCATTAGAATAAACTACCTCAATATTTGCAGCCGTAGGTAGTAATATCTTTCTAGAAGCTGATCCGTGGTCAGTATTGTGAAATAATTATAATGTTAAGGAAAGATTTGAATGGAGAAAGCTGATCCAAGAGCAGCGCTCCCTTCTTCGATCCTATCAGTATCGATACATGCTCCACCGGACGTGACTGATCCAGTTTCTACTGGTCTGCCTGCGGATATGGAACTCTGACCTGTTCAACGGACGTGCGACCTTGTCCCGAACCTGCTGTTTCGACCTCTCTCTCTCTCTCTCTCTCTCTCTCTCTCTCTCTCTCTCGACCTCTCTCTCTTCTCTCGACCTCTCTCTCTCTCTCTCTCTCTCTCTCTCTCTCTCTCCTCTCTCTCTCTATCACACCTGCTGTCTCGACCTCTGAATGCTTCGGCTATGATAAGCCAACTGACATTTACTCCTGAGGTGCTGACGTGTTGCACCCTCTATAACCACAGTGATTATTATTTGACCCTTCTAGTCATCTATGAACATTTTAAAATCTTGAAAAACGATCTGGCCTTAATGGCCATATCCTCTTATAATCTCCACCCGGCACAGCCAGAAGAGGGACTGGCCACCCCTCAGAGCCTGGTTCCTCTTTAGGTTTCTTCCTAGGTTCCTGCCTTTCTAGGGAGTTTTTCCTAGCCACCGTGCTTCTACATCTGCATTGCTTGCTCTGTGGGGTTTTAGACTGGGTTTCTATATAAGCACTTCATGACAACTGCTGATGTAAAAAATGTCTTCTGGGAATACATATGAAGCAGACCAGGACAGGGTTTGGGGTTTGAGAAGTCAATGAGAGGTAAAAATGACTTCCTTAGTTATTCATTTTGAAAATGTTCTGTCTTAAGTAGTTTAACAAACTGACACATTTTCATGTTGGTCATAAACAACTTTATATCGAAGGAGTGCCTTTGATTTGACATCCAACACGTGCGGTTCGGCACAAGACGACCATTAGACACAATTACGTATTTCTGCGCATGAGCTTCAAATCAAATCAAATTGAATTTCTCACATGTGCCGAATACAACAGTCGTACACTTTACCGTGAAATGCTTACTAACGAGCCCTTTCCCAACAATGCAGAGTTAAAAAGTCACAACATTTCACTAAATAAAGAAATTGAAAAAGTAACATAATAAAATAACAATAATGAGCCTATAAGGAGTACCAGTACTGAGTCAATGTGCAGGGGTAACAGGTAGTTGCGGTAATAACTAGACTATATACAAGGAGTACCAGTACTGAGTCAATGTGCAGGGGTACCAGGTAGTTGAGGTAATAACTAGACTATATACAAGGAGTACTAGTACTGAGTCAATGTGCAGGGGTACCAGGTAGTTGACGTAATAACTAGACTATATACAAGGAGTACCAGTACTGAGTCAATGTGCAGGGGTACCAAGTAGTTGACGTAATAACTAGACTATATACAAGGAGTACCAGTACTGAGTCAATGTGCAGGGGGTACCAGGTTGTTGAGGTAATAACTAGACTATATATAAGGAGTACCAGTACTGAGTCAATGTGCAGGGGTACCAGGTAGTTGAGGTAATATGTACATGTAGGTAGGGGTAAAAGTGACTAGGCAATCAGGATAGAGATTACATCTCCTCATCCAGGGAGTGCACACACACACACACACACACACACACACACACACACACACACACACACACACACACACTGACAGACACACACACACACACAGGGAGGGAATGTAGTGTTTGTTTAATTTTGTTTCAGGACTATGAAAATGGAAAAAAGGATTAGCCTATGGATTATGAAAACAACAAAAATAAATGGGAAAATGGGAGAGGAGAAATGACTAGAGACAGTGTTGTTTAACTCACTGACCATGACCCATGAGTTCTTCTTACCTTTGTTCAGTAGAAAAGTCTCCCTCTCTGAAGGTTCATAGGTAGACCATAGACTGGTCACTCTTCATGGACACACAGCTGGGTACAGGGGAGGCTGGTCTCTCCTGCTTGATTGGACTTCAACACAACAGAGACAAACATTACGTCTCTCATCTACTCTGAGCTCAGATGGGGAAACAAGAGTTTCATTCCAAAACGCTATATATCCATTTTCAGAAATGTTGGTCAATTAGCTTTTATTGTTTAAAGAAATGATTAAACCACTACAAGGCTTTATAAAGGTGTCTAAAGTGGGTAATTTCCACTTTAAATGTCAGACTTGATTTTCCCTGATGAAAAATGTATGAACCCCTACAGGAAAATATCCCTTAATTATAATCCACCTAAAAATACACATTTGCTATTGCTGCAGGATTATTTTCCTGCTGTGAGAAACAGGGTCAAATTAAGATATGGCATCTGTAAATGCATTCATCTTAAGGTAGCTAGGTGAGACAACCACGTATCACAGTCAAATATACAGGATACGAACATTACATTCCAGCTAAACAATGGTTTTAAATCACATCTCAAATCTACAATAGTTACATTGAAGGTATCTATTAGTAACTATTTTCTGATGAAAAATCACAAATGTGATTTTCTTTTCTCCTATATAGCACTTTCGAATATAAATTCTTAAACAATATTTTCAGCTCACCTCTTAGCTTTTGGTGTCATGTTCCCAGAGAGACTCATTTTAGAGGCAGGGCCCCCCTCCTCTCTCTCCCCAGAGAGACTCCTTTTAGAGGCAGGGCCCCCTCCCGGCTCCTCTCTCTCCCCAGAGAGACTCATTTTAGAGGCAGGGATCCCCTCCTCTCTCTCCCCAGAGAGACTCATTTTAGACCACTGACCCCTAAACAGAGATGCAGCATGTTGGTTGTGGTGAACACAGTGACAACTAATTCTTGAATGTCCATTGTTCTATTTTATTAATTATCTCTTAGAAATAAAATATTTACTAACAGACACATCCAAACAGTCAGGTGATTTAATGCAATTACTTTTTTCTAGCCCAATGACTACTCAAAACCCACCACAAGGCCTGAAAACTAGGCCAAAACATATCCCCAGATAGGCCTACATCTTATTTCAGACAGCCTCCAGTAGCCTGGGCAACATGTAGGCAAGATGTAAGCTGAATGATTTAGCAGCTTGCTTAGTTCAAATTGACAGATTCATTTATTTAACATGAATAGCAAGACGATTTGAGGTAGGAAGTGCTTCTGTTGCCCAGTAGCCTGCTGGAATAGGCTACTGAGGATGGGGTCATAATTTCAATCTCTGATTGAAATATTAATAACATGGATATTAACTGAATAGGTCCATGCTTGTCAACAACAGCCAGGTTATTTCTTTACCTGTAGCCTAATCTGGCTGACTGTTACCTTCAATCTAATGCATTCTAACATCTGATCAGCAATTGAGATAGAACTGTGACCATGGTGACAATTGATAACTTCCAATTGAATTAACTAAACACGGCCATTAATAATTGCATAATAACACAAGGCTACAACAACAATAAACTGAAGTTATAGGCTTAGATTATTATTCAGAAATACTTAGAAATACTCACTTTATTTTTTAGTTCTCTCCATATCTTGTTTTCTGCTCTGTCGTCTCAAAATGGATCCTGTTCAAAAGAACACATTTACTTTCTGTTTCAGCTCAGCGTTCTCCCCACCCTGATAATAAAGTGTTTTATTGGTATCTTCCACTAGATGGCAGTAAACACCTGCTGTAACTAGACTTTCCAACAGTAAGTGTTATGTTTCTTGGTCCTGGTGACTCCTGGGCTTATAAAGGCAGTGTCCCAGAGGAGGAGTGCTGACCCAGGATCAGGTCCCCCTGTCCATCTAATCTTATTCATTATGATTGTTTTGTCTCATGTCTCTTTATATTCATATACCCTGGGGACCATGTAGCTGGATTGAAATCACCTTGTTATATAACCTTCTTGTTGCTCAGTGGTACTTCAATTGGCCGGACCATGCCCAATTCTTTCACACAGTAATGCTCCAGCATCCACTCAGAGCTTATGCATCTAATGCATTCCTCAAATACTGCAGAGTTGTTAAGCAAGTCCCTGAGATCGTCATGTTCAACCACGTTTATTTGCTTATTTGTAAGATGAAACCTGAGGGGATCACTGTAGTGTGTCATAAATGCATCAGAAATGGTTCTGAGGTCCTCAACAATGCTATTCTGTACCGTAACTGGGATGCAGTGTTCTTCACTGATGTTCTAAATAAAAATACATATTGTTTTTGAGACCTTCAATTAGCTGCTCAGTGTTGATCTCTGTGGCTTGAACATATTCAGCCTCTGGCAGACCTTCTACATCGCTCATGTCATCTTCAATGGGATCAGTCCTAATCTCAAATTCATCATGAGGGCAATTCTCATCTAAGTTGGCGCTTAAAAGCTCTGTGGTTTTGGTAGATGTGAGACCGATAGACGCTGAAACATCTATTTGTTTTCCCACACCCATTAAGTCCACAGGTAATTAGAAAATGTGGTTCATGCTGGTGATAGAGGCCAATGTGTGAGTAGTTTGGACACAGAGAAAGAATGCTCGTTGCAAAGTGGACAATTGAAGAGAGTTGGCATTCTTCAGAAAGATTGTGAACCTTGGAATGATGGGATGGAATCATGGAGATCATTGGTACTCAGCCACTTGCAGACATCATCAAGGGACCAGTCTTCCACAGCCACACTCAAATAAAAGGTTGACACATAGCGCAAAAGTGAAATGTATTAGTGTTGAGGCTAAAACAAAACCTATCCCACTCTTTCCAGACAACCACCTTTCCTCCTAATTTGTATTTATGGTTGTTCCATAAAGAAGCAGAGCTTGTCAGGAAAGGTGAAGATGTCTGTCTCTTATAATATGGGATTCTGCAGTCCCACATTTAAGTGTTGACTCAGATAATATGATGCTCCAAATGGGGCATTAAGTTATTCTTCCATGTCAACCCAAATTGGCCTATTAGAGTTCTCAATAAAGAGAGCCTATCTGGGCAGTTATAAAGGCTTCTTGCTATAATTACATGTTAGGGAGCTTTAATCCTCCCTTCTAAGTCTTTACCTGTAATCTAGCTTTGTTCATCCTCGCCCTTTTAATAGTCCAAATGAATCATTTTGTCTATGGTGTTAAAGGTGTAGGCAGGTATGGACAGTGGAAACATGCTGATGATGTAATTCAGTTTAGGAGCTTTAACCATCTTTATAACATGTGGCCTACCCCACAATGAGATGTGTAGCTTGTCCCAGTTCTTCAACTGGAGTTGAATTTTGTTCAAACACTGTATTGATTGATTGATTGATTGACTGCAAATACATTCATTCACCATTCAGTTAGTGCTGGAAAAGATGAAGGAATTACACAGAACACACTATAATCAAACTGTATTGATTGATTGATTCACTATTCAGTTAGTATTGGATTGACAAAGGAGTAACACAGAACACACTATAATCACACTGTAAATACATCCAAATACTTTATAGAGGCTAACCTGTTAGTAGATCCATAGCGAGCTTTAAACATTGTCTTGCTTTGGTCTGAAATACAGAGGACAGAACAATCCGCCCCAATACACCAACCTGAAAGACATCAATTAGACACAAACACAACATAAACAACATGAGTATTCAATATCAAATGCATCTAACTAATCTGATCTGTTTTATGTATTCTTCTTTTTGTCAAGTCGAACATAATCTACATTGGGTCATCTGTGTGTGTGTGTGTGTGTGTGTCTGTTTTACCTGTTCGTGGTGGTTGATACATTTCTCTATCAGAGCTCACAGCTCCCAAACTCTCCACCACTTAACTGGACAGGGGCAGGATAAGCCAGGTACTAACGGGAGAAGGATGGAAGGAGATGGTGAGAAAGTATATCATGGGTTTAAATGACTACAATTTCTCAATATTGAGTCTAGCTAGCTAAAGTTAGCTAACGTTACAGTAACTTTAACTAGCTAGCTACTGTAGCTAACGTTAGCTAAAACGTACCAACATTTATACAACAATTACCAGCTAACATTACAGGCTATGTAGCTTGGCTAGCTGATGAAAAACCAAGAGTACATTACATGATGTATTGTTTTTAAGTTTTTGATAGTAGTTTGATGAATTATTATCTTAGCTAGCGAATAGCTAAGGTATCACTCACCTTTCACGTCAATCCGTTGCAAGTCATCTCTTATTGGTCGCGTCTCTCCAACCATCCGCGCGCTTCCCGCTTCCAGTTGTCTTTTGACCAACGGTCTCAATTTGAATTCTGCGCTCGAGCGCCCTTTACTCACGAGGGCGCTGCTGGTTCCAAACCGAACCCCTCTTTGGAAAAGGCTTCTTCAAAGAACCCCTGAAGTCTTCAACGGTTCAACAACGAGCTGATGGCAGAGTATAGGCTTGGAAATTAATCTTAAGGTATATTTTTTACCTTATATTATCCTAAAGGATCCTACAGGAAGCTTTTCTTTTAAGAGTGTAGTTCACTTTTACTCATTTATCTGCAAAACCATGCCTTCCGAGTTGTAAAGGGGTGACCAGCCACATAATTAGTTTTAAAAGTCTACCATGACAACAACTATCCTATTGACTATATCCAGTAATAGTTTCTTATTGTTCTAGTTAAGATCTCACAACACAGTTACGCTACTACAATTAAGGCATAAGACATAAGTATATATCATTTGAAAATGCAGACAAAATTGGCTTGAACTTGTCGTGTAATAACAATTTTGAAAAACACTAAAAAGGCTATGTATTCTCCCAAGGTCAATACTTCAAAAAATAATGAATCATAAAATGTTTGTCCTCTGTAGTTGCGTGTCTTTCTTTTTTTGCTGAAATCCATACTTTTTCATTAAACGTTAATGAAATTCAACCACCGACTTTTTGCTCCTTTTTTTGCAACTGTATCAATTGAATATACAATGACTTAGTGTTAGACCAAGGTCTCCAAATACTCGTTGTCCAATCAAATCACACAATCTACAGATGGGCTGTCAACCAATCAACATTTCGCAGATCATTTGTTTAATTATTCACTTAATTACTTATATTCTTTTCAGTAAACTCTTATTCTATAACATTTATTGTTTTAACATTCACATTGCTAGTTTTACACATTATATTTATATATATATATATATATATATATATATATATATATACACACTACCGTCATTTATATAAATAGAATATATAATGATCAATATATAACCATATAATATATATATAGCATTTACTATATAGACACACACACACACACACACACACACACACACACACACACACACACACACACACACACACACACGCTAAGGTGAAGAAGGTGAGATTGGCTGTTACACCAGCTAAGGAGGAGAAGGTGAGATTGGCTGTTACACCAGCTAAGGTGAAGAAGGTGAGATTGTCTGGAAGACCAACAAAGTCCCCTGTCCCCGAGGTGAAGAGGACACCTCCAGTCTATGGGTCTGGTCCCCTTGCCAGGGCCAGATATTACCTGGATTGCCATCAATACCTCCATGCTTTGTTTATGAGGTCACACGTGAAGAAGTACAAAGAGGACGTCATCAAGAGGTAAGGTAGTAGAAGTATGTGATAAGAGTGATTGTTTTTTAGACTTGAGATTATAATTCAGTTGATATGCCATACCATACATCTACAATGTAGGATCATAGGTTTGTGTGATTTCTATGTACTTTCAGAGAATGGAGTTAGTGCAGGAAAAAGATGGTCCCTTGTCCCAACCGGTGGAGACAGAGGTCTTTCAGACCTTTTCCTGGAGTGAGACTCTGGCGTGGGCAGAGGAGAAGGCACCTTTGATGACCACCTGTTAGAGGGCAACCCTTCCCCAGGCCAGAAACCTCAAAGTAGACCTCATCAAAGGTAGAGAAATCACCACAATGTGAGGATTAACCCAATATCATGTTCACACTAGATGTCCAATATCAATCATTTCACAATTGACATGTTGTATATAGTTGTACCGTTTCTACAAGTAAATTAGTAAAGTAAGTACGCCTCTGACATGTAAGCCTTGTCCGAGACAAAAGACTAAACTAAGAGAAGAAACCTTCTAATGTCTCCTCTTTTCAGAGACGACTTTCAACGTAAGAAGCAGGACCTCCTTGACAGAGGGACATGGATGGTGCTGTCAATGGCCTTGTTCACCAGCAAGTTTGTACCAACATGCCTGGAGATGGAGCTGTGGAGGGGAGGATGCTGTGAGAAGATGTTCTTCACTCTGAACTCCATGGCCATCTGCCTATGTTCTGATGCCACTAGAGGACATGTTAACAGGTTGAGGGTCGGCAATGATACCCAGATCATGAAGTGGAAGAAACAGGCTGAGGTAAGTGTGAGTCTTAAACATATGTAAACACAATCTGATTCAGCCTATTTCATAATTCTGTTATTTCAAGGTGATTACACAGGCTACCTTATTTATGAGTACAACGAGTGGTTATTACATGTGTGTCAGTAATGTCAATGTTAATTCCAGATTAAGATATTTAAGAGGAGACTGGCCTATTCACAGGAGGAAACTGTGATGTACGGAACGTTCTCAATGACCTGGGACAATGTCCAAGCATATCCAAAATGTGTGATCTAACATTATATTTATTATTGTGATGGTTCAGTAAAACAAGAATATATCTTCCAAATGGCATTTCCCATATACAGTGCATTCGGAAAGTATTCAGACCCCTTCCCTTTTTCCACATTTTGTTACGTTACAGCCTTATTCAAAAATGGATTAAGTAACATTTAAAATCCTCATCAATCTACACACAATACTCCATAATGATGAAGCGAAAACAGGTTTTTAGAGATTTTTGCAAATGTATTAAAACTAAAAAACTGAAATGGCTTATTTACATAAGTATTCAGACCCTTTGCTATGAGACTCGAAATTGAGCTCAGGTGCATCCTGTTTCCATTGATCA
Organism: Coregonus clupeaformis; assembly: GCF_020615455.1. Taxonomy (NCBI): domain Eukaryota; kingdom Metazoa; phylum Chordata; class Actinopteri; order Salmoniformes; family Salmonidae; genus Coregonus; species Coregonus clupeaformis. The sequence continues at coordinate 30,043 of NW_025534108.1, read as the reverse complement.
TCCTTGAGATGTCTTTACAACTTGATTGGAGTCCACATGGTACAAGTCTATTCATAAGGCACACACAAGTCTATATAAGGTCCCACAGTTGATAGTGCATGTCAGAGCAAAAACCAAGCCATGAGGTCGAAGGAATTGTCCGTAGAGCTCCGAGACAGGATTGTGTCGAGGCACAGATATGGGGAAGGGTACCAAAACATTTTTGCAGCATTGAAGGTCCCCAAGAACACAGTGGCCTTAATCATTCTTAAATGGAAGAAGTTTGGAACCACCAAGACTCTTCCTAGAGCTGGCCAAACTGAGCAATCAGGGGCCATGGTCAGGAGATGTCATTTACTGCATCCACTGCTGCTGGGGTGTGTCAAGAAGAAGAGTCTTTCCTCTACTGTACTGGTAACACAGGTATTCATACTACTGTCTATCCAAGAAGAAGGGTCTTTCCTCTACTGTACTGGTAACACAGGTATTCATACTACTGTCTATCCAAGAAGAAGGGTCTTTCCTCTACTGTACTGGTAACACAGGTATTCATACTACTGTCTATCCAAGAAGAAGAGTCTTTCCTCTACTGTACTGGTAACACAGGTATTCATACTACTGTCTATCCAAGAAGAAGAGTCTTTCCTCTACTGTACTGGTAACACAGGTATTCATACTACTGTCTATCCAAGAAGAAGGGTCTTTCCTCTACTGTACTGGTAACACAGGTATTCATACTACTGTCTATCCATGAAGAAGAGTCTTTCCTCTACTGTACTGGTAACACAGGTATTCATACTACTGTCTATCCAAGAAGAAGGGTCTTTCCTCTACTGGTAACACAGGTATTCATACTACTGTCTATCCAAGAAGAAGGGCATTTCCTCTACTGTACTGGTAACACAGGTATTCATACTACTGTCTATCCAAGAAGAAGAGTCTTTCCTCTACTGTACTGGTAACACAGGTATTCATACTACTGTCTATCCAAGAAGAAGGGTCTTTCCTCTACTGGTAACACAGGTATTCATACTACTGTCTATCCAAGAAGAAGGGCATTTCCTCTACTGCGGTAACACAGGTATTCATACTACTGTCTATCCAAGAAGAAGAGTATTTCCTCTACTGTACTGGTAACACAGGTATTCATACTACTGTCTATCCAAGAAGAAGAGTCTTTCCTCTACTGTACTGGTAACACAGGTATTCATACTACTGTCTATCCAAGAAGAAGGGTCTTTCCTCTACTGTACTGGTAACACAGGTATTCATACTACTGTCTATCCAAGAAGAAGGGTCTTTCCTCTACTGTACTGGTAACACAGGTATTCATACTACTGTCTATCCAAGAAGAATAGTCTTTCCTCTACTGTACTGGTAACACAGGTATTCATACTACTGTCTATCCAAGAAGAAGGGTCTTTCCTCTACTGTACTGGTAACACAGGTATTCATACTACTGTCTATCCAAGAAGAAGAGTCTTTCCTCTACTGTACTGGTAACACAGGTATTCATACTACTGTCTATCCAAGAAGAAGAGTCTTTCCTCTACTGTACTGGTAACACAGGTATTCATACTACTGTCTATCCAAGAAGAAGAGTCTTTCCTCTACTGTACTGGTAACACAGGTATTCATACTACTGTCTATCCAAGAAGAAGGGTCTTTCCTCTACTGTACTGGTAACACAGGTATTCATACTACTGTCTATCCAAGAAGAAGGGTCTTTCCTCTACTGTACTGGTAACACAGGTATTCATACTACTGTCTATCCAAGAAGAAGGGTCTTTCCTCTACTGTACTGGTAACACAGGTATTCATACTACTGTCTATCCAAGAAGAAGGGTCTTTCCTCTACTGTACTGGTAACACAGGTATTCATACTACTGTCTATCCAAGAAGAAGGGTCTTTCCTCTACTGTACTGGTAACACAGGTATTCATACTACTGTCTATCCAAGAAGAAGGGTCTTTCCTCTACTGTACTGGTAACACAGGTATTCATACTACTGTCTATCCAAGAAGAAGGTCTTTCCTCTACTGTACTGGTAACACAGGTATTCATACTACTGTCTATCCAAGAAGAAGGGTCTTTCCTCTACTGTACTGGTAACACAGGTATTCATACTACTGTCTATCCAAGAAGAAGGTCTTTCCTCTACTGTACTGGTAACACAGGTATTCATACTACTGTCTATCCAAGAAGAAGGGTCTTTCCTCTACTGTACTGGTAACACAGGTATTCATACTACTGTCTATCCAAGAAGAAGGGTCTTTCCTCTACTGTACTGGTAACACAGGTATTCATACTACTGTCTATCCAAGAAGAAGAGTCTTTCCTCTACTGTACTGGTAACACAGGTATTCATACTACTGTCTATCCAAGAAGAAGGGTCTTTCCTCTACTGTACTGGTAACACAGGTATTCATACTACTGTCTATCCAAGAAGAAGGGTCTTTCCTCTACTGTACTGGTAACAAAGCAGCGGAGGCTGGTGACTTGAAAATCAAGGAGGATGGGAGACCCACGGTATAGGCGCGAAACGCACGGAGATGTCAAAGCGTGTTTCAAAAATCGTCAAAGACTAATTATTTTAACCTAAAGCATTTAATAAAGACATTTATAGTACAATATTATGGGGAATGGGAATGAGAGGGCTGCTTCCACAGTGTTGGGAAGGGATCACAGCAGTGATTGGATGAGAGGTACAGTATTATGAGAGGCCAGTGTTGGGAAGGGATCACAGCAGTGATTGGCTGCTCCACGTGTTAATCATTGGAGGGTACGAGGCATGTGTTGAGGTGTTCAGAGGCTTGACTTCAGTGCAGGACAGGAATTGACTGGGAAGACAAAAACAACAACACAACACACTACACAGTTAGAGACCAAAGAGCTGAGAAGGAGACAGTCCAAGCAAGGAGTAAAACCATTGATGTGTAATAATGTCATTGTGTTTCTGTACGTGATTGACTCTACATACAGTAACGAGAGAAAATTGATAGGGGTACTCAACAGTGCTTGGAGAGGAAACATTCCAATGTGCCAGTGGATGAGCGGGCACATGAGACGTGGCTTCAGTTCATGTCAGGACAGAGTTTGACAATGGTAGTAGAGTGGAGCAGTCATCACCTCTTAAATCAGGGAACAGGAGGGGACTTAGCTGGAAATACACATAGCAGATACATTCCATTACAGCTGCGCACTCATAGGTTTGAACAACATGTTTCTCCGTGAAGTTAAACACAGAGTTCGCATCTCGCCCACTTGACACATCAAAGTAGCCCAAGAAACATTCCTGAATAACGCCCTGATCATCCACATACCTGATGATAACTGACAACTGCACCAGACTGGTGGCACCATAGGTCCCAGAGTAGGGGGGCAATTTTACCTCCTGGGGCCCAGAGTTTTTCCTTATCTGTTAACCTAACCAGTAAAACTCTGGACCCTATGTAAAAATGTAATGTAAAAAAAATAAAGAAAAACCCTGGAATGAGTAGGTGTGTCCAAACTTTTGACTGGTACTGTACTTCAGATATGGCCTACATATCCTAGATGACCAGCCTAAACCTGTTCATATCAGTTCCCATTGGCTATCAGTAGCAGGACTGATCACCTACAAATCGGTGTTGAGTCTAAATAACAGGGCATGTAGCCTAAGCCCAATATTTTCACAACATTTCCTACAGAGACCATCTGGGCCCGGTTTCCCAAAAGCATCTTAAGGCTAAGTTTATCAGTAGAACCTTTGTAGGAGCATTGTTAAATCTCCGAGCTGTTTCCCCAAAAACCATCGTTACTAAAGTTAAAGTGCACTTGAAAACGCTCATTATTTACCGACTGCCTCAGACCACTCGTAGAACAGCCAAGTGCGTCGTTAGATGCGTTGTTTCACTACTGCGTCTCTTCATGCACAGAAGACCTCCACTAAACATAAAATCAACATGTTTTATCTGTCTCTCTGTGACCGCCGATAACTTCACAACGAAGTTGGACTACAAATACAACGTTGCCAATGTCTTTGCAATTGTTACAAACAAGCGAAGGATAAAAAAGACGCTTGAAATGAAAAGCTAGATGACTGCATTAAAAGATAAATGTCCTATGGTCTTAGTCTCACTAGTCTCTACTCCCAGTGTATGTGGTGTCCTATGGTCTTAGTCTCACTAGTCTCTACTCCCAGTGTATGTGGTGTCCTATGGTCTTAGTCTCACTAGTCTCTACTCCCAGTGTATGTGGTGTCCTATGGTCTTAGTCTCACTAGTCTCTACTCCCAGTGTATGTGGTGTCCTATGGTCTTAGTCTCACTAGTCTCTACTCCCAGTGTATGTGGTGTCCTATGGTCTTAGTCTCACTAGTCTCTACTCCCAGTGTATGTGGTGTCCTATGGTCTTAGTCTCACTAGTCTCTACTCCCAGTGTATGTGGTGTCCTATGGTCTCACTAGTCTCTACCCCAGTGTATGTGGTGGACTATGGTCTTAGTCTCACTAGTCTCTACTCCCAGTGTATGTGGTGTCCTATGGTCTCACTAGTCTCTACTCCCAGTGTATTTGGTGTCCTATGGTCTTAGTCTCACTAGTCTCTACTCCCAGTGTATGTGGTGTCCTATGGTCTTAGTCTCACTAGTCTCTACTCCCAGTGTATGTGGTGTCCTATGGTCTCACTAGTCTCTACTCCCAGTGTATGTGGTGTCCTATGGTCTTAGTCTCACTAGTCTCTACTCCCAGTGTATGTGGTGTCCTATGGTCTCACTAGTCTCTACTCCCAGTGTATGTGGTGTCCTATGGTATTAGTCTCACTAGTCTCTACTCCCAGTGTATGTGGTGTCCTATGGTCTTAGTCTCACTAGTCTCTACTCCCAGTGTATGTGGTGTCCTATGGTCTTAGTCTCACTAGTCTCTACTCCCCAGTGTATGTGGTGTCCTATGGTCTTAGTCTCACTAGTCTCTACTCCCAGTGTATGTGGTGTCCTATGGTCTTAGTCTCACTAGTCTCTACTCCCAGTGTATGTGGTGTCCTATGGTCTCACTAGTCTCTACTCCCAGTGTATGTGGTGTCCTATGGTCTTAGTCTCACTAGTCTCTACTCCCAGTGTATGTGGTGTCCTATGGTCTTAGTCTCACTAGTCTCTACTCCCAGTGTATGTGGTGTCCTATGGTCTCACTAGTCTCTACTCCCAGTGTATGTGGTGTCCTATGGTCTTAGTCTCACTAGTCTCTACTCCCAGTGTATGTGGTGTCCTATGGTCTTAGTCTCACTAGTCTCTACTCCCAGTGTATGTGGTGTCCTATGGTCTTAGTCTCACTAGTCTCTACTCCCAGTGTATGTGGTGTCCTATGGTCTTAGTAAATCCTCTCACTAACCCTCATCTTTTCTCTCTGTCTCCCCTTCCGGAGGGGCTGAGTCTCCAGGACCGTGACTGAGGACACCCTGGCCTGACACCTGGACGTGCCTGGTCCAATCCCACCTGGACCCCTCTAACTGCTACCTGCCTGTCGCTGCCTCCACTGAATCTGTCTCCCCTCAAGTCGCTGACCCCTCCCCCCCTCCACTGACTATGTCTCCCCCTCAAGTCGCTGACCTCTCCCCCCCCTCCACACACCCAGATACTTGGATTCTATTATTTACCATGAGGTCTTTATGAAAATCCATCTGACCATAGGGTCTTGAAATGTTAATAGTTTCTGGATCTTGTCAGAGCCTGCTGGCCATTAAAACTGGTATTGCTCTTTACTTATTGAAATGGGGAATAAAGGAGGACAATGCTTTCATTTTCAATGAAGACAAAATGAAGAAAAGGTTAGAGATGTAATGTATGATTTAATACGGCCTGTATCTCTGGTTAGAGATGTAATGTATGATTTAATATGGCCTGTATCTCTGGTTAGAGATGTAATGTATGATTTAATACGGCCTTTATCTCTGGTTAGAGATGTAATGTATGATTTAATACGGCCTGTATCTCTGGTTAGAGATGTAATATATGATTTAATACGGCCTGTATCTCTGGTAGGAGATGTAATGTATGATTTAATACGGCCTGTAGCTCTGGTTAGAGATGTAATGTATGATTTAATACGGCCTGTATCTCTGGTTAGAGATGTAATGTATGATTTAATACGGCCTGTATCTCTGGTTAGAGATGTAATGTATGATTTACTACGGCCTGTATCTCTGGTTAGAGATGTAATGTATGTTTTAATACGGCCTGTATCTCTGGTTAGAGATGTAATGTATGATTTAATACGGCCTGTATCTCTGGTTAGAGATGTAATGTATGATTTAATACGGCCTGTATCTCTGGTTAGAGATGTAATGTATGATTTAATACGGCCTGTATCTCTGGTTAGAGATGTAATGTATGATTTAATACGGCCTGTATCTCTGGTTAGAGATGTAATGTATGATTTAATACGGCCTGTATCTCTGGTTATAGATGTAATGTATGATTTAATATGGCCTGTATCTCTGGTTAGAGATGTAATGTATGATTTAATGATTTAATACGGCCTGTATCTCTGTATTACAGCAAGTCAAATAGAGATGAGTGAAAAGTGGAAGTGTGACTTCTTTCCCCAGTGATTTCCTAAGGCTGAGGTATTTAGTCAGTTATCAGTTGTTCCACACCAAGGCTAGATGAGGCTGAATGGCAACAACACCACACATGACTGAAATGCAACTCATTCATCTCATTAGTACATTAATATTCAGTCTATTGAATATTCCATCAATGAAAAGATGGATTTCTTGGCTAGATGAATGTATTATTAAACCTTCCAAAGCGACACACACCTATACAATAAAGGAAGTTTATCAAAATAAGTTATTGACGGAAGATTCATTTACTACATCAATTATAGTCACAGCCTTTCCTCTTCATTTGATTAACTGGAGGAATGGGATGGAGAAATGATTTACAATAGGCAGGGTGGGGCTCAACTGGAGGAATGGGATGGAGAAATGATTTACAATAGGCAGGGTGGGGGCTCAACTGGAGGAATGGGATGGAGAAATGATTTACAATAGGCAGGGTGGGGCTCAACTGGAGGAATGGGATGGAGAAATGATTTCCAATAGGCAGGGGTGGGGCTCAACTGGAGGAATGGGATGGAGAAATGATTTACAATAGGCAGGGTGGGGCTCAACTGGAGGAATGGGATGGAGAAATGATTTACAATAGGCAGGGTGGGGGCTCAACTGGAGGAATGGGATGGAGAAATGATTTATAATAGGCAGGGTGGGGCTCAACTGGAGGAATGGGATGGAGAAATGATTTACAATAGGCAGGGTGGGGCTCAACTGGAGGAATGGGATGGAGAAATGATTTACAATAGGCAGGGTGGGGCTCAACTGGAGGAATGGGATGGAGAAATGATTTATAATAGGCAGGGTGGGGCTCAACTGGAGGAATGGGATGGAGAAATGATTTACAATAGGCAGGGTGGGGCTCAACTGGAGGAATGGGATGGAGAAATGATTTACAATAGGCAGGGTTGGGCTCAACTGGAGGAATGGGATGGAGAAATGATTTATAATAGGCAGGGTGGGGCTCAACTGGAGGAATGGGATAGAGAAATGATTTACAATAGGCAGGGTGGGGCTCAACTGGAGGAATGGGATGGAGAAATGATTTACAATAGGCAGGGTGGGGCTCAACTGGGGGAATGGGATGGAGAAATGATTTACAATAGGCAGGGTGGGGCTCAGATGGAGGAATGGGATGGAGAAATGATTTACAATAGGCAGGGTGGGGCTCAACTGGAGGAATGGGATGGAGAAATTATTTACAATAGGCAGGGTGGGGCTCAACTGGAGGAATGGGATGGAGAAATGATTTACAATAGGCAGGTGGGGCTCAACTGGAGGAATGGGATGGAGAAATGATTTATAATAGGCAGGGTGGGGCTCAACTGGAGGAATGGGATGGAGAAATGATTTACAATAGGCAGGGTGGGGCTCAACTGGAGGAATGGGATGGAGAAATGATTTACAATAGGGCAGGGTTGGGCTCAACTGGAGGAATGGGATGGAGAAATGATTTACTATAGGCAGGGTGGGGCTCAACTGGAGGAATGGGATAGAGAAATGATTTACAATAGGCGGGGTGGGGCTCAACTGGAGGAATGGGATGGAGAAATGATTTACAATAGGCAGGGTGGGGCTCAACTGGGGGAATGGGATGGAGAAATGATTTACAATAGGCAGGGTGGGGCTCAGATGGAGGAATGGGATGGAGAAATGATTTACAATAGGCAGGGTGGGGCTCAACTGGAGGAATGGGATGGAGAAATTATTTACAATAGGCAGGGTGGGGCTCAACTGGAGGAATGGGATGGAGAAATGATTTACAATAGGCAGGGTGGGGCTCAACTGGAGGAATGCGTCCCAAAGGGCACCCTATTCCCTATAACTTTGCCCTGTATAATGCACTACTTTTGACCAGAGCCCTATGGAATCCTGTGGAACCCTGTGGAACCCTGTGGGACCCTGTGGGACCCTGTGGAACCCTGTGGAACCGTATGGGCCCTGGTCAAAATGTGGAATACATTCCGTCTGTTGATGAAGCCACCTGAAATTGGTTTGAGCTACTTTACACCATTGGTAAATCCCTGAGACCAGAAGAAATGTGCAAGTCCACACTTTGGTAGAAGGACAATGGATATGCAGCCATTGTTAATGGTCACACACCTTTGAGTCAAACTCTGCTTGTTCATTGTTATTCATGGAGATGAAGTGCATTTAGTTGATTTGGTGTCCTTAGAGAAAATGAGGAGGCTTCAACAATGCCACACGTCTTGTATGTATCTTCTCTTAAGGTGCCAGAGGAAAGACCTATTGTTAAACAGAAGGGAGAGGTGTCCCAATGTCCTAACTGCCAGGGGAAAGACCTATTGTTGAACAGAAGGGAGAGGTGTCCCAATGTCCTAACTGCCAGGGGAAAGACCTATTGTTAAACAGAAGGGAGAGCTGTCCCAATGTCCTAACTGCCAGGGGAAAGACCTATTGTTAAACAGAAGGGAGAGGTGACCCAATGTCCTAACTGCCAGGGGAAATACCTATTGTAAAACAGAAGGGGAGAGGTGTCCCAATGTCCTAACTGCCAGGGGAAAGACCTATTGTTAAACAGAAGGGAGAGGTGTCCCGATGTCCTAACTGCCAGGGTAAAGACCTATTGTTAAACAGAAGGGAGAGGTGGTATTCTGGCTGTGCCATTCAGGAAGTGAATTATAAATCTGTGAAGGACCAATTATAATGATGGAGCTGTCTATGAATCATCCCAATGTCAATGATTTAAAAGCGATAAATCTCAACACTAGCCGTCAGTTATTAAGGCAAAGTATGGAATAATTTTTCAGACCTCAGAACCCTGTGAGTTGGTGGGAATGGACCTGCTGGGGCCACTTGTACCCAACAGTGGTAACTACACCTACATCTGCACAATGGGGGACTACTTCACCAGGTGGATGAATGGAACCGTTCAAAGGTAGGTACTAAGACTGTATACAGTGACAACCTGCTATACATTCTAAGTATTGAGGTATACAATCTGGCCTCTACCATGTCTGTCAGATGTCCAACAATTGTACTTGTATTTTCAGGACCCTCTGGTGGATGAGCAGCCTGAAAGGTGGCCTGAATGTTTAGAGTCCATCATGTTTGGGCTGAGGACCAAGAAGCAGATGACAACTGGGTACTCTTCTTCCTCCTCTTTGGGAAAGAGGGGAGGTACCCAACGAGGTCCCTCGAACATTTCAGGAAGTCAGTGATCTGGAGGCTCCTCAGAGGAGGAAGGGGAGGACCATCCTCCTCACTGAATTTCATAAAAATAAAATCATTTTTAGATAAATCTATACTAAATATAATCACATATCACCAAATAACGATTTAAAACACATTATTTTGCAAAGAAGGTCTGCAGTAGCCTCAACAGCACTCTGTAGGGTAGCACCATGGTGTAGCCGGAGGACAGCTAGCTTCCGTCCTCCTCTGGGTACATTGACTTCAATACAAAACCTAGGAGACTCATGGTCCTCACCCCTTCCATAGACTTACACAGTAACTATGACAGGAGGACATCCACCAACCTATCAGAGCTCTTGCAGCACGAACAAACATGTTGTCCACCCAATCAAAGGACCAGAGAATGAATCTAGTACTGAAAGCATAAGCTACAGCTAGCTAGCACTACAGTGCATAACATGTGGTGAGTAGTTGAATCAAAGAGGAGAAAGACAATAGTTCAACAGTTTTGAATAAATTAATGTATTCACAAACGAAGGAGAAACAAGAGAGAAATAAGAGAGAGAAAGATTGTCATGTTTTTTCAGTTTCACTTACTTAGCTAGCAAATGCAGCTAGCTAGTTTAGCTTACTGAAACACTCTGCTCAAACAGAGGGATGCTATGTTAGCTGGATGGTAATGACTATCCAACACAACACTGGAACTCTTCCAAGTCAAGGTCAAGCTTTTGGTTTACAAATGTATTGCCACTGGGGCCCGCCGGTGTAACTGCTTACTGACTGTACACTGTAACGTTACTGCATGATTGTAGCGGGTTTTACTAACGCGTTAGTTCTATTAGCTATGCCGACTATGATGTTACTTTAGCAAATATGGTGACAACTATGTTGATTTTAAATATAAATATTAACAGTAAACACAAAGGGTGTGTAAAACAGTATGTTGGCTTGGCTGATAAAAAGGGTAGATTGAATTTCTCTTGGCAGTTGTGGCTCCCAGGACTACAGCCAATCAAGGACTAGCTACCCATCCCCCACTGCTGCTCTCACCCCCCACCCCTAAACATGTTTTTTTCTTCCAGCCTCACCTGAACACCGTTTTTACCTGTTTATTTTCATATCAGCCCTTTTGAAGTTCCAGCCTCACCTGAACACCGTTTTTACCTGTTTGTTTATCTGCAGTGTTTTGTCTTTCACTTATTTTTATTTGGTGTGAATAAATAAAACCTAAAACCTAATTGAGAAATGTTTTCACTTGCAATGACTTGTTATGTTTAAACCGTGATTTAAACTGAGACTCAGTGATATGACATGTAAGGCTGTGTGTCTGCTTGATTTCATATATGTACCTGATTTCCATTCAGACTGCTTTGTCCAGCCAAGTGGCACTTTGTGGGATACATTGAATGTAATGGAGTTGAAGTTGTGTTCCCAGCTGTCCACAGGATGGCGCCAGAGCTGCATAACTGGACGGGTGAGACATGAGTAATATCCCAGGGAAATACACTATATATACAAAAGTATGTGGACACTTCAAATTAGTGGATTCGGCTATTTCAGCCAAACCCGTTGCTGACAGGTGTATGAAATCGAGCACACAGCCATGCAATCTCCATAGACAAACATTGGCAGTAGAATGGCCTTACTGAAGAGCTCATTGACTTTCAACATGGCACCGCCATAGAATGCCACCTTTCCAACAAGTCAAATTTCTGCCCTGCTAGAGCTGCCTTGGTCAACTGTAAGTGCTGTTATTGTGAAGTGGAAACGTCTAGGAGCAACAATGGCTCAGCCACGAAGTTGTAGGCCACAGAAGCTCACAGAACGGGACCGCTTAGTGTCTATGGAGATTCCATGTCTGTGTGCTCGATTTTATACACCTGTCAGCAACCGGTGTGGCTGAAATATCCAAATCCACTAATTTGATATGGGTGTCCACATACTTTTGTATATATAGTGTATAGTTACACAGTGTATTCGGAAAGTATTCAGACCCCTTGACTTTTTCCACATTTTGTTAAATTACAGCCTTATTCTAAAATTGATTAAATTGTTTTTTTTCCTCATCAATCTACACACAACATCCCATAATGACAAAGTTATGGGTTTTTAGAACTCCTGCATTGTCTTGGTTGTGTGCTTAGGCTCCTTGTCCTGTTGGAAGGTGAACCTTCACCCCAGTCTGAGGTCCAGAGCGCTCTGGAGCAGGTTTTCATCAAGGATCTTTCTGTACTTTGCTCTGTTCATCTTTCCCTCGATTCTGACTAGTCTCCCAGTCTCTGCCACTGAAAAACATCCCCACAGCATGATGCTGCCACCACCATGCTTCACCGTAGGGATGGTGCCAGGTTACCTCCAGACGTGACGCTTGGCATTCAAGCCAAAGAGTTCAATCTTGGTTTCATCAGACCAGAGAATCTTGTTTCTCATTGTCTGAGAGTCCTTTAGGTGCCTTTTGGCAAACTCCAGCGGGCTGTCATGTGCCTTTTACTGAGGAGTGGCTTCCGCCTGGCCACTCTACCATAAAGGCCTGATTGGTGGAGTGCTGCAGAGATGTCCTTCTGGAAGGTTCTCCCATATCCACAGAGGAACTCTGGGGCTCTGTCAGAGTGACCATCGGGTTCTTCGCGGGTTCTTGGTCACCCTCTGACCAAGGCCCTTCTCCCCGATTGCTCAGTTTTGGCCGGGCGGCCAGCTCTAGGAAGAATCTAGGTGGTTCCAAACTTTTTCCATTTAAGAATGATGGAGGCCACTGTGTTCTTGGGGACCTTCAATGCTGCAGACATTTTTTGGTACCCTTCCCCAGATCTGTGCCTCGACACAATCCTGTCTCGGCGCTCTACGGACAATTCCTTCGACCTCATGGCTTGGTTTTTGCTCTGACATGCACTGTCAACTGTGGGACGTTATGTAGACAGGTGTGTGCCTTTCCAAATCATGTCCAATCAATTGAATTGACCACAGGTGGACTCCAATCAAGTTGTAGAAACATCTCAGGGATGATCAACGGAAACAGGATGCACATGAGCTCAATTTCGAATCCAATGCAATAAATGCAAATTAATTACTTAAAATCATACAATGTGATTTTCTGGATTTTTGTTTTAGATTCCGTCTCTCACAGTTGAAGTGTACCTATGATAAAAATTACAGACCTCTACATGCTTTGTAAGTAGGAAAACCTGCAAAATCAGCAGTGTATCAAATACTTGTTCTCCCCACTGTATACTTTGTTTATGACACAAGTCATTGTTTACAGACAGATTATTTCACTTATAATTCACTGCATCACAATTCCAGTGGGTCAGAAGTTTACATACACTAAGTTGACTGTGCCTTTAAACAGCTTGGAAAAATTCCAGAAAATTATGTCATGGCTTTAGAAGCTTCTGATAGGCTAATTGACATAATTAGAGTCAATTGGAGGTGTCCCTGTGGATGTATTTCAAGGCCTACCTACAAACTCAGTGCCTCTTTGTTTGACATCATGGGGAAATCAAAACAAATAATCAGCCAAGACCTCAGAAAAATCATTGTAGACCTCCACAAGTCTGGTTCATCCTTGGGAGCAATTTCCAAACGCCTGAAGGTACCACGTTCATCTGTACAAACAATAGTGCGCAAGTATAAACACCATGGGACCATGCTGCCGTCATACTGCTCAGGAAGGAGACGCGGTTCTGTCTCCTAGAGATGAACGTATTTTGGTGCGAGAAGTGCAAATCAATCGAAGAACAACAGCAAAGGACCTTGTGAAGATGCTGGAGTAAACAGGTATAAAAGTATCTATATCCACAGTAAAACGAATCCTATATCGACATAACCTGAAAGGCCGCTCAGCAAGGAGAAGCCACTGCTCCAAAACCGCCATAAAAAAGTCAGACTACGGTTTGCAACTGCACATGGGGACAAAGATCGTACTTTTTGGAGAAATAATGAATAATAATGAACATCGTTATGTTTGGAGGAAAAAGGGGAACGCTTGCAAACCGAAGAACACCATCCCAACCGTGAAGCACGGGGGTGGCAGCATCATGCTGGGGGGGTGCTTTGCTGCAGGAGGGACTGGTGCACTTCACAAAATAGATGGCATCATGAGGAAGGAAAATTATGTGGATATATTGAAGCAACATCTCAAGACATCAGTCAGGAAGTTAAAGCTTGGTCGCAAATGGGTCTTCCAAATGGACAATGACCCCTATCATATTTCCAAAGTTGTGGCAAAATGGTTTAAGGACAACAAAGTCAAGGTATTGGAGTGGCCATCACAAAGCCCTGACCTCAATCCTGTAGCAAATTTGTGGGCAGAACTGAAAAAGCGTGTGCGAGCAAGGAGGCATACAAACCTGACTCAGTTACACCAGCTCTGTCAGGAGGAATGGGCCAAAATTCACCCAACTTATTGTGGGAAGCTTGTGGAAGGCTACCCGAAACGTTTGACCGAAGTTAAACAATTTAAAGTTAATGCTACCAAATACTAATTGAGTGTGTGTAAACTTCTGACCCACTGGGAATGTGATGAAAGAAATAAAAGCTGAAATAAATCATGCTCTCTACTATTATTCTGACATTTCACATTCTTAAAATAAAGTGGTGATCCTAACTGACCTAAGACGGGGAATTTCTACTAGGATTAAATGTCAGGAATTGTGATAAACTGAGTTTAAATTTACATTTTAGTCATTTTGCAGACGCTCTTATCCAGAGCGACTTACAGTTAAGTGAGTGCATACATTTTCATACTGATCCCCCGTAGGAATCAAACCCACAACCCTGGCGTTGCAAGCGCCATGCTCTACCAACAGAGCTACAGGGGACTACGATGTATTTAAATAAATGTATTTGGCTAAGGTGTATGTAAACTTCCGACTTCAACTGTATCTATAAAAGTGCTGATCCAATGAGGCGTGGTGGTTGCCAAAATATTTTTAGCTGCTGTCAAACCTGACAACATTAAACGTATTTTCTGTAATGATAGTGGTGAATTATCTTTAAGTGATAACAGTTTGGGGGAACAAAGTAAGATGATATCCACTACAGCAGATAAGACAGAAGGTATCACTTTCCAAAACAATGTCCCCTGGTCACTCCCAGTACATATGATTAAAGGAGTCCAAGGCACCTTGATTACATAGATCACACAGAGAGGTTATGATTTTCATTAAATTATGTTTTCTAGGTGGAAGGTTTACCCTGTGTATGAGATTAAAATGTATCAGCTGGTGATTAGGATTGTTAGATGAACCCACTAAGTTCCAGAGGTGGGACAAAGTCATTGTTATGCAAGTCACAAGTAAGTCTCAAGTCTTTGCCCTCGAATCCCGAGTCAAGTCGAGTCAAAGATGAGGCAAGTCCCAAGTCGAGTCAAAAGTCAAAGCCATCAAGTCTCAAGTCGAGTCCAAAGTCCTACATTTTAGTTTCGAGTCATTTCAAGTCCTCTTAGCAAGCCTTTGCAAGTCATTACAAGTCCTCGTAGCAAGTCTTCTCGAGTCATAAGGCGCAAGTCCAAGTCAAGTCACGAGTCATTGATGTTAAAGTCCAAGTCGAGTTGCAAGTCTTTGTACATTTTGTCGAGTCGAGTCTGAAGTCATCAAATTCATGACTCGAGTCTGACTCGAGTCCAAGTCACATGACTCGAGTCCACACCTCTGCTAAGTTCCTGATGAACTCAACTGGTGAGCCTCTTTAGCAGCTAGTTCCATGGACACACTGATTCCAATGTCCTTTGCCAAGGTCAGATGACTTTCAGTCAACAGTCTCTTTTGTGTAGCTTCACTCCGTAGCCCACATACTAGTCTGTCTCTAATGATGTCATTTAGAACAGCATTAAACTCAGTGTTCTGGTAGTTTCTTTAATGCAGCAGCAAACATTGTTACTGATTCTCCCTATTCCTGATGTCTCCTGTGGAACCTGAACCTTTCAGCATTAACTAGTGGTTCTGGTGAAAAATGTCCTTTAAGTATCTCCACAATATCCCCATACGTCTTATTACCTGTTCTGTCTGGCTGTAGCAGGCTGCCTAGTAAATTAAATGTCTTTGGCCCCATTACACTAAAAACATGTAGGCACAATGTTGTCCTCATCCATGTCATTTACAAGAACCAAATATTCAAACTGTTCTGTATATGAGCTCCACTGCTCAATACCTTCATCAAACTGTCCAATGTTTCCAACAATTCCAATAATTTTCATTTCTCAATAAGCTCCTGATTGTCACTCACTTCAATATTGTCCTCAACCAAAGCAATATTTTCCTCAGTCACAGGATCTTCATTCACTTCACTCACTGACGTTTCCTCCCAAATTCGCTCATTTAGCAGATTTAATTAAAAGGTTTGTCTTCACAGTTGAATAAATGTCCTTTCCTTTAATCACTGTATATTCCTCCTTTTTAATCACGTTGTTTTCCCACTCCGATGTCCGTCTCGAGTCCTTTTCTGCCGTCCATGACGATGTTAACTCCAGTGGTGGAAAAAAGTACCCAATTGTCATACTTGAGTAAAAGTAAAGATACCTTAATAGAAAATGACTCAACTAAAAGTGAAAGTCACCCAGTAAAATACTACTTGAGTAAAAGTCTAAAAGTATTTGGTTTTAAATGTACTTAAGTATCAAAAGTAAATGTAATTGCTCAAATATACTAAAGTATCAAAAGTAAAAGTACAAGTATAAATCATTTCAAATTCCTTACATAAAGCAAACCAGACAATTTTCTTGTTTTAAAAATGTACGTTCAGCCAGAGGCAAACTCCAACACTAAGACAATTTACAAACAAAGCATTTGTGTTTAGTGAGTCTGCCAGATCAGAGGCAGTAGGGATGTTCTCTTGATAAGTGCGTGAATTGGACCATTTTCTGTCCTGCTAACCATTCAAAATGTAACGAGTACTTTTGGGTGTCAGGGAAAATGTATGGAGTAAAAAGTACATTATTTTCTTTGGAATGTAGTGAAGTAAAAGTAAAAGTAGTCAAAAATATAAATAGTAAAGTCAAGTACAGATACCCCAAAAAACTACTTAAGTAGTACTTTAAAGTATTTTTACTTAAGTACTTTACACCACTGGTTAACTCTCTTTCTTAGCTAGTTAGACTATGCACTTGCCTCTGCTATCAATACACTGTGCTAACATTAGCCTAGACTGTACCACATAAAATAACCGTTTTAAACAGTTGTAAAAACCCACTTCTTCCAGACAGAATAGTTCCTGTAGAATCAGACATACTCAATCTTTTGTTATGTCTCGTAGGTTTCATAACCACGTCTGTATAACAATTCAATAATGATGAGACAGGAGACAGGAATCAGTTCAACCATTTATCTGGAACGTGATCATCTCAACACATACAAACCCCCATGATGCTCTGCGGCACAACCCCAATATACAACAAATACATACATAAGTAAATGGACACTAAACAAAACTCATAGAGGAATTTAAATGTTCAGTTGTAGAAAGTAGGGCCATGGGATAGGGTCAGAAAGGTCAGTATGTTTGATAACTGGTTACAGAGGTGACATAACAAGCATAAGGTCCATTATAACACAGTGAAGTAGAGGTGGGAGCTAAAAGCAGACATGGACAGTGAGACGGTGTGAGGAGGTCAGGGTGAAACACTAGATCAGGACAGGTAGAAATGGCAGGGCTGGAAATAGACACAGAGACACATTCTGATCATGGCTCAGACCTGACCTGAGACACCCAAACAGAAGATGCCATAGCAAAGTCCTGTCCAGTAGGCTATATGGGATTTCCTTTCATCAGAATCCAACACATGGAAATGTGTCCAGTGTGTGTATGTCCAGTGTGTGTGTGTGTTGTCCTGTGTGTCCAGTGTGTGTGTGTGTGTCCTGTGTGTGTGTGTGTGTGTGTGTGTCAGGTTTGTGTGTGTCCAGTGTGTATGTGTGTCCTGTGTATGTGTCCAGTGTGTATGAGTGTGAGTCCTGTGTGTGTGTGTGTGTGTGTGTGTGTGTTTTGTCCAGTGTGTGTGTGTGTGTGTGTGTGTGTGTGTGTCCAGTGTGTGTGTGTCCTCTGTTTGTGTGTGTGTGTCCAGTGTGTGTGTGTGTGTCCAGTGTGTTCTTGTATTTGAGACTGTATTGGGACCACAACTTATATAAACACCTTTCGTATTAGGACCTTTGGACAAGTTAGGACCAAAAGCATGGTCCCCACAAGGCAAACCACTGGAATAGCCTGGAAATAGCATGCTAATATGCCTGGTTTGAAAATCAAGTAAAACCGTCATGGTCCTAATAAGGCGGTATTTTTGTAGGCCCCCCTATGGGGACACACAGTACTGCAATGTTGTATCATTGGATGGCCGAGAACATCAAGCGCCCTCTATAGGGAACATATAGTACTGCAGTATTTTCTCATTGGATGGCAGAGAACATCTTGATTTTTCTGATTGGACTGTAGAAGCTGGCTCAGGATTTGTTGTGATTGTCAACATCCATATGTTGACAATCACTGACTGCAACTGACAAAGCAAGAAGGTCGCTAAAATCAGCCTTTTTAATCAGTTTAATATGCTCAATTGTATTATTAAATTCAGCCTACTCTAGTAATCAGTTAATGTTTAATGCTAAATATCATGTCATGTTATACTGAATACCAGTGCTAAATAATTCATGCTTTTTGGGATTGGTTTAACCCTTAACAGTGAAAACTTATTAGAAAACCAGGTTTTTCTCCGTTTTCTTTGCCCTTTTGGGAACCCTTACAAATTCAATCTAGGTAGTGGTATGTATCCATGTGTACAGTTGTGGTCAAAAGTTTTGAGAATTACACAAATATTAATTTTCACAAAGTCTGCTGCCTCAGTTTTTATGATGGCAATTTGCATATACTCCAGAATGTTATGAAGAGTGATCAGATGAATTGCAATTAATTGCAAAGTCCCTCTTTGCCATGAAAAAAAACATGTCCACTGCATTTCAGCCCTGCCACAAAAGGACCATCTGACATCATGTCAGTGATTCTCTCGTTAACACTGGTGAGAGTGTTGACGAGGACAAGGCTGGAGATCACTCTGTCATGTTGATTGAGTTAGAATAACAGACTGGAAGCTTTAAAAGGAGTGGTGGTGCTTGAAATCATTGTTATTCCTCTGTTAACCATGGTTACCTGCAAGGAAACGCGTGCGCGTCATCATTGCTTTGCACAAAAAGGGCTTCACAGGCAAGGGATATTGCTGCTAGTAAGATTGCACCTAAATCAACCATTTATCGGATCATCAAGAACTTCAAGGAGAGAGATTCAATTGTTGTGAAGAAGACAAAGGAGATGATTGTGGACTACAGGAAAAAAAAGGACTGAGCACGCCCCATTCTCATCGACGGGGCTGTAGTGGAACAGGTTGAGAGCTTCAAGTTCCTCGGTGTCCACATCACCAACTAACTATCATGGTCCAAACACACCAAGACAGTCATGAAGAGGGCACACAAAACCTATTCCCCCTCAGGAGACTGAAAAGATTTGGCATGGGTCCTCAGATCCTCAAAAAGTTATACAGCTGCACCATCGAGAGCATCCTGACTGGTTGCATCACCGCCTGGTATGGCAACTGCTCGGCCTCCGACCGCAAGGCACTACAGAAGGTAGTGCGTACAGCCCAGTACATCACTGGGGTCAAGCTTCCTGCCATCCAGGACCTCTATACCAGGTGGTGTCAGAGGAAGGCCCTAGAAATGGTCAAAGACTCAAGCCACCCTAGTCATAAACTGTTCTCTCTGCTACCGCACGGCAAGCGGTACCGGAGCGCCAAGTCTAGGTCCAAAAGGCATGTGGCAAATAAAATGTGATTTGATTCAATTGTTGTGAAGAAGGCTTCAGGGCGCCCAAGAAAGTCCAGCAAGCGCCTGACCGTCTCCTAAAGTTGATTCAGCTGCGGGATCGGGGCACCACCAGTGCAGAGCTTGCTCAGGAATGGCAGCAGGCAGGTGTAAGTGCATCTGCATGCACAGTGAGGCGAAGACTTTTGGAGGACGGCCTGGTGTCAAGAAGGGCAGCGAGGAAGCCACTTCTCTCCTGGAAAAACATCAGGACAGACTGATATTCTGCAAAAGGTACAGGGATTGGACTGCTGAGGACTGGGGTCATTTCCGATTGTTTGGGGCATCCGGAAAAAAGCTTGTCCAGAGAAGACAAGGTGAACGCTACCATCAGTCCTGTGTCATGCCAACAGTAAAGCATCCTGAGACCATTCATGTGTGGGGTTGCTTCTCAGCCAAGGGAGTGGGCTCACTCACAAATTTGCCTAAGAACACAGCAATGAATAAAGAATGGTACCAACACATCCTCCGAGAGCAATTTCTCCCAACCATCCAACAACAGTTTGGTGATGAACAATGCCTTTTCCAGCATGATGGAGCACCTTGCCATAAGGCAAAAGTGATAACTAAGTGGCTCGGGAACAAAACATCAACATTTTGGGTCCATGGCCAGGAAACTCCCCAGACCTTAATCCCATTGAGAACTTGTGGTCAATCCTCAAGAGGCGGGTGGACAAACAAAAACCCACAAATTCTGAAAACTCCAAGCATTGATTATGCAAGAATGGACTGCCATCAGTCAGGATGTGGCCCAGAAGTTAATTGACTCTTGGCATAAACTAAATGTAATTGTCAATAAAAGCCTTTGACACTTATGGAATGCTTGTAATTATACTTCAGTATACAATAGTAACATCTTACAAAATATCTAAAAACACTGAAGCAGCAAACTTTGTGAAGACCAATACTTGTCATTCACAAAACGTTTGACCACGACTGTAGTCTAGGATGCCACCTCACCCCTTTATGGTATTCTGAATTGAATATATTTCCAGGTTATGGTTGGGGGCCATCTAAAGAGCAACTTATTCAAAGAGCATCTTTCTCTGACATTGTCGGGGCAAGATATTGACATCCAGAGAGGTCCTAGGACAAGGCCCAAAATGAAGCCTGACCTAAATTGAAGGTGCTTTTGGGTGACAGCGCCAGAACCGTTGAAGCTAGAAACACAATTCAACCACAGGAACGTTCCTTGGTCCTCCCGATCTGTGCAAGCCTACCCTTGACCATGTGGAATTAACCCTTTACAGTGAAAACAGGGTGTAATTCTTCTAACAGTTGACCTTGACCTCTCTCCCCATAGGAATACATTGCCTGTTGCCCTAACTTCAATTGGGGTCATAGGGGCTGTTACGAAGGGTTAAAAATGTCACATCTTTCCATAATTTCATATATGTGATTAGGCAACCCTCATGAACCGGTACACATTAGGCTTGCGAAAGTATTCACCCCCCTTGGCATTTTTCCTATTTTGTTGCCTTACAACCTGGAATTAAAATGGATTTTTGGGGGGTTTGTATTATTTGATTTACACAACATGCCTACCACTTTGAAGATGCAGAATATTTTTGTGTGAGCCACCTTTTGCAGCAATTACAGCCTCTTGGGGTATGTCTCTATAAGCTCACATCTAGCCACTGGGATTTTTTGCCCATTCTTCAAGGCAAAACTGCTCCAGCTCCTTCAAGTTGGATGGGTTCCGCTGGTGTACAGCAATCTTTCAGTCATACCACAGATTCTCAATTGGATTGAGGTCTGGACTTTGACTAGGCCATTCCAAGACATTTAAATGTTTCCCCTTAAACCACTCAAGTGTTCCTTTAGCAGTATGCTTAGGGTCATTGTCCTATTGGAAGGTGAACCTCCGTCCCAGTCTCAAATCTCTGGAAGACTGAAACAGGTTTCCCTCAAAAATGTCCCTGTATTTAGCGCCATCCATCATTCCTTCAATTCTGACCAGTTTCCCAGTCCCTACCGATGAAAAACATCCCCACAGCATGACGCTGCCACCACCATGCTTAACTGTGGAGATGGTGTTCTCGGGTAATGAGAGGTGTTGGGTTTGCACCAGACATAGTGTTTTCCTTGATGGCCAAAAAGCTCAATTTTAGTCTCATCTGACCAGAGTACCTTCTTCCATTTGTTTGGGGAGTCTCCCCACATGCCTTTTGGCGAACACCAAACGTGTTTGCTTATTTTTTTCTTTAAGCAATGGCTTTTTTCTGGCCAGTCTTCCCTAAAGCCCAGCTCTGTGGAGTGTACGGCTTAAAGTGGTCCTATGGACAGATACTCCAATCTCCGCTGTGGAGCTTTGCAGCTCCTTCAGGGTTATATTTGGTCTCTTCGTTGCCTCTCTGATTAATGCCCTCCTTGCCTGGTCCGTGAGTTTTGGCTTGTCAGGTTTGTTGTGGTGGAGATTCTTTCAATTTAAAAAAAATGGATTTAATGGTGCTCCGTGGGATGTTCAAAGTTTCAGATATTTTTTTATAACCCAACCCCTGATCTGTACTTCTCCACAACTTTGTCTCTGACCTGTTTGGAGAGCTCCTTGGTCTTCATGGTGCCACTTGCATGGTGGTGCCACTTGCTTAGTGGTGTTGCAGACTCTGGGGCCTTTCAGAACAGGTTTAAATATACTGAGATCATGTGACAGATCATGTGACACTTAGATTGCACACAGGGCGACTTTATTTAACTAATTATGTGACTTCTGAAGGTAATTGGTTGCACCAGGATCTTATTTAGGGCTTCATAGCAAAGGGGGTGAAAAGATATGCACGCACCACTTTTCCGTAATTTCTTTTTTTTTTTCACTTCACCAATTTGGACAATTTAGTGTATGTCCATTCCATGCAATCCAAATAAAAATCTATTTAAATGACAGGTTGTAATGCAACAAAATAGGAAAAACGCCAAGGGCGATGAATACTTTTGCAAGGCACTGCAAGGATATTCATAAATTTCTAGTCTTTCACGCTATTGAGGGGATTTGTCTGGGGGGTCATAGCTTAAACATGTCTATGACGATGAGGGGAGATGCATATGTGAGTCTCGAGCTAATCGGACCATGGATATAAAAAGGCTTGCCCCTGAACACTTGTAACTTAACTGCACTCCTGACATCATACTTGAGTATTGAGCCAATAGCAGCATCTATATACACTGCTAAAAAAAATAAAGGGAACACTAAAATAACACATCCTAGATTTGAATGAATGAAATAATCTTATTAAAAACTTTTTTCTTTACATAGTTGAATGTGCTGACAACAAAATCACACAAAAATTATCAATGGAAATCAAATGTATCAACCCATGGAGGTCTAGATTTGGAGTCACACTCAAAATTAAAGTGGAAAACCACACTACAGGCTGATCCAACTTTGATGTCATGTCCTTAAAACAAGTCCAAATGAGGCTCAGTAGTGTGTGTGGCCTCCACGTGCCTGATATGACCTCCCTACAATGCCTGGGCATGCTCCTGATGAGGTGGCGGATGGTCTCCTGAGGGATCTCCCCCAGACCTGGACTAAAGCATCCGCCAACTCCTGGACAGTCTGTGGTGAAACGTGGCGTTGGTGGATGGAGCGAGACATGATGTCCCAGATGTGCTCAATTGGATTCAGGTCTGGGGAACGGGCGGTCCATAGCATCAATGCCTTCCTCTTGCAGTAACTGCTGACACACTCCAGCCACATGAGGTCTAGCATTGTCTTGCATTAGGAGGAACCCAGGGCCAACCGCACCAGCATATGGTCTCACAAGGGGGTCTGAGATCTCATCTCGGTACCTAATGGCAGTCAGGCTACCTCTGGCGAGCACATGGAGGGCTGTGCGGCCCCCCAAAGAAATGCCACCCCACACCATGACTGACCCACCGCCAAACCGGTCATGCTGGAGGATGTTGCAGGCAGCAGAACGTTCTCCACGGCGTCTCCAGACTCTGTCACGTCTGTCACATGTGCTCAGTGTGAACCTGCTTTCATCTGTGAAGAGCACAGGGCGCCAGTGGCGAATTTGCCAATCTTGGTGTTTTCTGGCAAATGCCAAACGTCCTGCACGGTGTTGGGCTGTAAGCACAACCCCCACCTGTGGACGTCGGGCCCTCATACCACCCTCATGGAGTCTGTTTCTGACCGTTTGAGCAGACACATGTACATTTGTGGCCTGCTGGAGGTCCTTTTGCAGGGCTCTGGCAGTGCTCCTCCTGCTCCTCCTTGCACAAAGGCGGAGGTAGCGGTCCTGCTGCTGGGTTGTTGCCCTCCCTACGGCCTCCTCCATGTCTCCTGATGTACTGGCCTGTCTCCTGGTAGCGCCTCCATGCACTGGACACTACGCTGACAGACACAGCAAACTTTCTTGCCACAGCTCGCATTGATGTGCCATCCTGGATGAGCTGCACTACCTGAGCCACTTGTGTGGGTTGTAGACTCCGTCTCATGCTACCAGTAGAGTGAAAGCACCGGCCAGCATTCAAAAGTGACCAAAACATCAGCCAGGAAGCATAGGAACTGAGAAGTCTGTGGTCACCACCTGCAGAAACACTCCTTTATTGGGGGGTGTCTTGCTAATTGCCTATAATTTCCACCTGTTGTCTATACCATTTGCACAACAGCATGTGAAATTTATTGTCAATCAGTGTTGCATCCTAAGTGGACAGTTTGATTTCACAGAAGTGTGATTGACTTGGAGTTACATTGTGTTGTTTAAGTGTTCCCTTTATTTTGTTGAGCAGTGTATTAAGAATGGGCTTAGGCCCCATAAAGTTCATAAACAAGATGGGCTTGGCCACCCCATCATCATACTTGAGTCTTTAGCCAACCGCAATATATATATTAGTGTTGGTCTTAGGCACTTATAAAGTCTGTAAGTCCTCCATATCGTGTTAACATTAGTCACAAATATCTGACTTCAGTATAGTCTATAGCGGTTTCTTCATTAAGACTTATACAGTGGGGAGAACAAGTATTTGATACACTGCCGATTTTGCAGGTTTTCCTACTTACAAAGCATGTAGAGGTCTGTAATTTTTATCATAGGTACCCTTCAACTGTGAGAAACGGAATCTAAAACAAAAATCAAGAAAATCACATTGTATGATTTTTTAAATAATTAATTTGCATTTTATTGCATTACATAAGTATTTGATCACCTACCAACCAGTAAGAATTCTGGCTCTCACAGACCTGTTAGTTTTCTTTAAGAAGCCCTCCTGTTCTCCACTCATTACCTGTATTAACTGCACCTGTTTGAACTCGTTACCTGTAAAAAAAAGACACCTGTCCACACACCAATCAAACAGACTCCAACCTCTCCACAATGGCCAAGACCAGAGAGCTGTGTAAGGACATCAGGGATAAAATTGTAGACTTGCACAAGGCTGGGATGGGCTACAGGACAATAGGCAAGCAGCTTGGTGAGAAGGCAACAACTGTTGGCACAATTATTAGAAAATGGAAGAAGTTCAAGATGACGGTCAATCACCCTCGGTCTGGGGCTCCATGCAAGATCTCACCTCGTGGGGCATCAATGATCATGAGGAAGGTGAGGGATCAGCCCAGAACTACACGGCAGGACCTGGTCAATGACCTGAAGAGAGCTGGGACCACAGTCTCAAAGAAAACCATTAGTAACACACTACGCCATCATGGATTAAAATCCTGCAGCGCACGACAAGGTCCCCTGCTCAAGCCAGCGCAAGTCCAGGATGCTTTTCTGCAAAGGGGACAGGACGACTGCACCGTATTGAGGGGAGGATGGATGGGGCCATGTACGCGAGATCTTGGCCAACAACCTCCTTCCCTCAGTAAGAGCATTGAAGATGGGTCGTGGCTGGGTCTTCCAGCATGACAACGACCAGAAACACACAGCCAGGGCAACTAAGGAGTGGCTCCTTAAAAAAAGCCTCTCAAGGTCCTGGAGTGGCCTAGCCAGTCTCCAGACCTGAACCCAATAGAAAATCTTTGGAGGGAGCTGAAAGTCCGTATTGCCCAGCGACAGCCCCGAACCTGAAGGATCTGGAGAAGGTCTGTATGGAGGAGTGGGCCAAAATCCCTGCTGCAGTGTGTGCAAACCTGGTCAAGACCTACAGGAAACATATGATCTCTGTAATTGCAAACAAAGGTTTCTGTACCAAATATTAAGTTCTGCTTTTCTGATGTATCAAATACTTATGTCATGCAATAAAATGCAAATGAATTACTTAAAAATCATACAATGTGATTTTCTGGATTTTTGTTTTAGATTCTGTCTCTCACAGTTGAAGTGTACCTATGATAAAAAAATTACAGACCTCTACATGCTTTGTAAGTAGGAAAACCTGCAAAATCGGCAGTGTATCAAATACTTGTTCTCCCCACTGTAGTTGGCTTATATGTTTGACTTGGTGGAGTGGAGCAGAGAGGGGGATGGGAGGCTGATCATTGATTGGCTGTAGTGTAGGGTGTGTCATACAATGTATCAAATTTCCAACTGCTAGCTCAAATTCTCACTCAAATGTACCACTAATATGAAAATGTTCCACAGACTGTCTTGCAGACTACTATGCACTGACAAAACATTTAGTGTTACAAATCAAAGCTTAACATTAAAATATGTGATTTCAAATGCAGTGGCGGCTGGCCGATTGAGGCGCTAGGCGCTGCCCCTTAAATAAAATTATTTAAAAAAATAAAATAAAAAATAAATAAAAATAATAATAATAATAATAAAAACATCAGTATGTCAATATTTGTGTGTTTGAAATATGGAATGCACACAGTAATATGTGTAAGATATGATAGAAAATCATATTCGCAACCTTTCCTCTGCCTGTCAAACGCCTCGTCAGCTCTGGGCGATACAGAAAGTGCCCCGAGGAGGCGGGTCTACGTAGCAGTTAAGCCGATTATTTATCGCCCCAAGCTCGCCCCTGATAAAATAAGGACCGGGCTCCAGTGGCGCCATTTTTACCTAGACGACAATGGCGAGCGCAAACGTTACTCCTCCAAGACCCAACCCTAACTCGGTGAAATCTCTCCTCCAAGATCCGTTTGAGAGGAGAACTTTGTCAGAGAAAGTTCGGGTGAAAGAGCTGGGCCCAGATCAACCTGACCTCTCAATCAGACAGCAGGCTAGCGAGAAAGGGAAGCAGTATATGCGCGGCTTCTCCCGTAGCTGGTACACCAGGAAGGCTTGCTAGCTGGGTGCACTGATGCTAATGCTTTATTTTGCTTTCCGTGCTTGCTTTTAAAACGACGGGGTCAGATTCAGCATGGACAGGTACCGGAGTGAGGGATATGAAGCACCTGTCAGAGAAGGTAAAGAAACATGAGAACACCAGGGCACACATGGACAACTCTGTAAAGCTAGCTGTATTAGGAAGGGTGAACATTGCTACGCAGCTGGATGACGGCCACAGGATTGCGGTGAGGAAACACAATGAGGAGGTGGATAAAAACAGGCACATTCTATCCAAAATTATCGATTGTGTGAAGTTCTGTGGGGCTTTTTGAGTTGGCCTTGCGTGGGCACGAGGAGACTGACTCTCGGACAACCCCCGGCATTTTCCGGGGCTTAGTGGATTTTGTTGCCTCCCTCGACAGTGTGCTGGAGGAGCACCTGAAGACAGCTACCGTTTTTAAGGGCACGTCAAAGACGATACAGAACGAGCTGTTGGACTGTATGCTGTCAGTGCTTAAGGATTACATCCTGGAGGAAGTAAAGAGTGCTGATTTTATCGCCATTCAAGCTGACGAGACGACTGACGTTTCCACCCACTGCCAGTTGGTGCTTGTGATACGCTACATCGATGCTAAAAGTAACGTCCAAGAGCGTTTTTTCGAGTTCATTTTGATCGAGAACGCAACCGCCGACACCATCGCTACAGCAGCTGCTGGAGAGGCTCAGCACCATACTCTCACATGGACAAAAGGCCAAACTTATTGCCCAGGCTTACGACGGAGCAAGTGTGATGAGGGGAGCCACCGGCGGAGTGCAGCGTAAAATAGTGGATGTGTACGAAAATGCACTACGTCCATTGCTATGCACATCAGCTGAACCTCATCATGCAGCAGGCTACTTCACGCATCCCCAGGATCGGCACTTTCCTTCCGACCTTGCAGGATTTTCTGCTTTCTTCTCCAGGTCTCCCCAAGCGAACCACCGTGCTTGACGAAGTGGTTGCGCATAGACTCCCCAGAGCCTCTACAACACGGTGGAACTTCCACAGTCGCGCTGTAAACACTGTGTACTGAGTACAGGGATGACCTCTAACGTGTTTCCAGACCATCAGAGACTCTGGGAACTTTGATGCCCCGACTGTCAGAGAGGCGGGGGGCTTTGTGAGGATGCTCGAAGACGAGGCTTTCTGTTTTTTCCTGGCACTGTTCCACAAAATCATGCCAAATGTGGACATGCTTTTCAGCCAGCTGCAGAAGAGGAACATCGACCCTGTCTTCATTAAAGCACTTGTCCAGAGGTTCACAGACAGCATGCTAACAATCAGGTAAATAACTATATTTACTATTGGCTGATAAAGATGTTGTTAGAAAGATGAATAGTTCACTTACAACAGTTTAAAAGCCTAAATGTGTCTGGTCATCAAAGTGAGTGATTATCATAGAGCGTCACAATTATATTTGTTTTAGTATTTTAAAAGGAAAGAGAAGACACAATCAGACGTTGATAATAATGCAGGAAAGTACTACACAGTTTGTAATAATTATTCAGGTGTCCACCAGGTCAATTTCTAGAAGAGGCCTAGTTGTTATTGAAGATTAACTTTATTGCTAAGTGCACAGCAGAACAAAATGATGTTGCATCCCTCTCACAAATGTAATAGAAAAAGGCTTTAAAACGTAATAACATCAGTTAATTATGTACATCACAGGTTAAAAGCAGTTACTAGACATAGTTTGTGTGTATATACACACTATCTGTCTGTCTGTCTGTCTATATATATATATATATATATATATATATATATATATATATATATAAAAGTCACTGGTTGTGTGTTGAGGGGGAATTAGAGTTAAGAAGTCTGATTGCAAGTTATCAAATTAAACTTTATTTTTTGGACCCAGGGCCTCAATTCCCTCTTTGTGTGGGGACAGCGCATCTGACGAGCAGCAACAGCCCATCAAGCGACGGAGGATGCTGGGACCAGGAGAACAACAGAGGTTGGCTATAGAGGTAAGTTGTGATGTAATTGTCAGTGTTTCCCCCTAGAACTTTTTTCAGGCCTGGTAGTATGTAGCCAAAACCTGAACAATCAGCACCTTGGTAATCATATGCTTGAGTTGGACATAGGCATGTGTCAGTCAGGATCACTTGCATCAAAATAGCTTAATTGCAAATTAAAGCTGATGATGTATCTTTTACAGGTATGTGATACCATCCTGAGTCATGCCAAAGAGAGGTTCTCCTTCACCCAGCACCTCATCAG
Organism: Coregonus clupeaformis; assembly: GCF_020615455.1. Classification (NCBI taxonomy): domain Eukaryota; kingdom Metazoa; phylum Chordata; class Actinopteri; order Salmoniformes; family Salmonidae; genus Coregonus; species Coregonus clupeaformis. The sequence goes on along the minus strand of NW_025534108.1, from coordinate 1,063 downwards.
CGCAACACTATTGCACGGAGAGTTGTTCCTACAACACAGTGTGAAGTTCCCCGATACAGCGCTTGAAACAACCGTGGAGGCGTACCCCATGTTGAACAAGGCCAAGCTCAAAACCGAACTGTCCCTCATCTATGAGAACAGTGAGTTCAAGGCTTGTGGTGGTGCAGTGCCCTGTACCAGTTCTTCATGGAGAACAACCTTCAGAGCACTTTCACAGAGACTGCCAGCCTCCTCAAGATCCCTCATCACCACACCCATGACAACTGCTGAGTCAGAAAGGTGCTTCTCTACACTGAAAAGGATCAAGACCTTCCTGAGAAACAGCATGACACAGGATCGCCTGAACGCTCTGGCCATGCTCTCCATGGAGAAGAAACTTGCTCAGGGACATTCCTGACTTTAATCAAAGGGTCATTGAGAGGTTTGCCACTCAGAAGGACAGACGGGCAAAATTCCTGTACAAATAAGATGACAGACACACACACACAGAGCAGCTCTGGCCGCATGTTTCTTTGTATATAGTTGACCTTAGCATAAAAAATCCAGTTATATATGGTACTCTAGAAAGTCTTAATAGTGTCTTTGCTAATATTACTGTATATATGTTGTTTTGTATCAATTAATTGTTGCAGTTCTGGAGCACATTAACAATTAGTCACATTTAGTATGATCATAAAATACTGTATGCTATTCTTCCAGTCAAAGGTTTGAGTTCATCCACTTGATATCCATTTCTATATTATACATCCCTTTTATACAGTGTAAGATTTCCTATAAACTTTATAATAATTTCATGTTATTGTCCACTTTCCACTCTGTTCTGACAGCATGCCTGTTGCGTTGCCTGTTTACTACCAATGGTGAAAAGTTCACTTTAAATGCAAATGAAAGGCTTGGGTTTGTGTAATATGTTTTTGTGTAAGAATGCCTCAACTTTTTTAATATTGGCATTAAATAATTACGAATGTTTCACTGAGCACTGCTGTCCTGCAGTTGTGTTAAAATATATCGCGATGGTTACAGGAAAAAAAAGTATGGCACAGCCCCACCGAGAATATTTTTC